>NW_028281093.1:0-300000 GCF_059751285.1 Brachycentrus maculatus
ATTTTTTTAAATATTTTAGTTGCCTATTTATATGCGCTTTATACTGTATTTCTGCATAAGCATAACATTAAAATCGAGTTTATGAAGACTTTATATTTTTTAATCGATTGATTCCGATTGAAGCCATTTTGTGGTAGCATCAATTCTTTTTTATTTGAATTTCTCTTGGCATATACCACTTTTTCTTAAATTCTATTGTGAAACGTATTTCGATGCTTTCCGCATTATTTTATGACACTAATTTTTACGGTGTTTAAAAATGATGCGGAAAACAATCGAAAATAAATTTTAAGAATTAGTAATATTTACCTAGTCCTATTTAAATTTCAAACTTATTTTTTTAAAGTAAATATTTCTGTTTTTGACCCCATTGTAAGATCGATGGAGGTAATATAACGGTATAACCAGAAATTATATTTTCTATCAATGATAATCTTAGTTACTGATATTATCATATTTAACATTGTTGTTTTTATCTATAATATATGTTTTTGTGACTTTAATCATAATTTTTTACAGGTCCTTATTTTTTTACTTACATATTAATTTTGTGCAATAATCTAAGAGCACAAAATTAATAAATTATTGTGGTAATTCATTTCTGGGATAAACATACCCTTAAAATTATGAAAAATAATTTTAACACACTTGAACTACATATGTTTTGAGTACAATTATATCCATCGTATGTGAAGAGTAGCAGTACGCAAGGTAGGTTTGTTTGTTTAAATATTTTTTAAATATCTACCTTAATTAAATTCGTGTATGCAGACGCAATTTTCTGACCTCCATTAAAATTTTAAAGTTTATCTCTACTACATAGTTAAAACGTCCGATACCCGGAGCATATGTTTATTAGATCAATGTAACTGTTGTAAGGAATAAATTTCTATAAATCCGTGTTTGTAGCTATTATTCCAACAAAGTAAAACATTATCATGTAATCAATGCTCGAAAACAAGAATATAAAAATGTGTATAATTATGATTCTAAAAAATAAATTAAAAACATAATTTCACCGTCGAAATCCGAGGAAAGTTTCGTAGAAAATTCTTCCGAGAAAGAAATTAAATTTTAGAAGAAATAATTAAAACCCCATTGTTTACAAACCACCTCATTAATAGGGAAAGCCATCCTCTTCACACAAAAGGTAGTTGAAATCATGCGACAGGTTCTCTTTTCTTAGCATTCAGTACATTCTGGTGCTAATGAAGTCGGTTCCCGGGGGAGAAACTCAAACAAATCCTGTCCTAAAGGAATATCCCGGCTCCTCCGAGACACGATTCGGAATAACGCGGTAATTGGCATCCCTCGCAAACTTTTTACCGAGCATTATCAATATTTGAAGTGACAACATTGTGATCTTCCATCGTGTAACTTTACTTGATTTAAACCTAAGTAATTACTTAGCTTTAAATCGCTATTTATTTATGATAATACCCACATAATTATGGTATTAATAGACTAAAATGTACATATACTTACATATATGCATTTCACTTCTTCATGACTTATTAATACTAAAATTCAAATACGCTCCGTATATTATCAATATAAAAATTCTCAAGAAAAAATTAATACCCATTACATATAAATCTTGAAAAGAAATATAAAAAAAAGATTATTATACCATTAATTATATAAAACATTAAACCTTGAGTGTAAGTCCCTCTCCAAGCACAAGAGCTCAGTCTTTTTTGGAGAGGCACAGCGAATCTAAAATCATAAGTTTGCCATATGTATAAATATTTAGAAATTTTATAATGTTGTACTTTAAAATGTAACTATATTAAATAAAATTAAAAAAAAATATTAAGTGATAACTTTGTGATCCTCCTTTGTATAATTTTTAAGTAATTACTTAGCTTAAAATAGCGTTTTATTTTTTTTTACGAGTATAACTACATATGTCATTTTTTGATATTAAAAGACATTTTGAAAACGACGTGTGACTTCTTCATGATTGATTTAAATGGAATAAAAACTTCATATGTCATAAATTGTCCATACTCTATCTACACTGAATGATGCTAGAGGCACCACTTCGTATCTTTGCGGTGGTAACTGAATAGTTATTAACATGAAGAAAAGTTGTCCAATCCTGCAACCAGATTTTAAGATCAAGCAGTTACATATTTCCGTCGGGATACAATAATTATTAAAGAAAATATGAAGAATAATAGAGAGAAAAAGAACCTCATGTGTTAAAAATGAAACTAAAAGCCATTTTGAAAATAATATAGAAGTATAAAATTTAAACTGACTATCAACGCATTCTTTATTATGACTTCAAATATTAAATTTACTACAAATTTGATTCAAATTTACTATTGACATTAAATTTACGTAAAAGATTTAAATATAATAAAACACTTGTAAAAGACTTTTTTTTTCAAATGTAAACATGACCAGTTTCGAGAACTACAGATATACTCATCAACGCCAACGAGTAATTATACAAACTGTATGTATAAATACACTTTGTATTTGTATAAATGCAGTTTGTATTTTCATCTATCGACGAGAACATTATAGTTTTTTAAACTAAATCTTGCTCACATAAATGAACTAAGAAGTGGTCTTACACAGGTGTTTTATTTTCATATGAAATCAAAAAGTTTTTCCACAAAGTTTACATACATGCCAAACTAACAAATCTTTAGTAAGAATCGCGCTACTTTAATATACGTATATTAAATTAAATGTTTTTATGATTTACGGTTTCCTCCTACAATGGAAAATACGTTATGATTTCTTAATACATTATGATGTTTAGTATTAACAAAGATATTGTTTTAACGTTTAAATCACGTGATAGCTTTTTCGAACGCTGAAATATCCCATGTTAAATATAAAGCCAAAAGTAGAAAAATAAAACGAATCAAGGAATCCACAAAACGCGTAAAGATTGCTCTGAGATATAACATCCTCCATATGGATCTCCCGCAAGGGTGTTAAGAGTGAGTTAGCATTTCATCTAGATTCCAGACGCTAAACCGTTTTGCCATTCTATTTTCATCTCCTTCCTCCAGCAGAGATTCAAAATTACAGATAAAGTTGTAAAATACATTAAAGACCATGGCACATGTATTACTTTCGTATGGGCATTGAGTTACTTTATGTCTTTTACTTATAATAATAATAATAATTTCTTTGAAGAGAACATATTTTTATAATTGAAATGTAAACAGAATCGGTAGTAAAATAAATAATTGTTTTTTTTTAAACCAAAAAAAAAACTTTTTTCATTATTTATATTTCTATTATACTATCAATTGATAATCCCTTAATGAAGACAAAGATTCATTACCTCACAAGAAATGTCCCGAAAATTGGTTAAAATACGATGACTTTAATTTCCACATTTTTTGACCGAAATAAAATGTTTTTTCGATATTAAAATATCCCGATAAGGTCTAAAAAAATGTTGCATCCCTTATCTTTACACTTCAAACCTTTTTTTCATCATTTAAAGTTATATTTACATAAACGTTTCCAAATGTAAAAATTCAAAGAAAAATATTAATAATAAAAAAACATACCAATGATGAAAAATTTACTCTTTTGCACGGAATCTTACAGTAAAGAATTATTTTATTTTATTTGGGAAGTCAACTGAATAGTTACATCAAGTTAATTTATTATAATACTGAAAAAAAATATAACAACATAATTTATTATAAGCTACATATTTATATTATTAGCTTTTGTTAAAAAAAATACATAAAATACTTTATTTACTGTATATCATACTTTATTTATTGTATATCATAATAATAAAAATATTTTTAAATAAATATTTAGAAAAGACATACCTGTATGATCAAAATTTGTTTTATTTATGAAATAAAATATTATGCTCGTAAACCAAATAGTACACATATATGTCAAAGTAATAATTCATAATATTATGTTACAAAATATTTTTGGAAGCAAAAATATCATCCGTTTTTAATCATCGAAAAAATATTGGTTTTTCTTTACATATTTTCTTTGTCATAATTGAGACTTGATCAATAAGAAAATTATTTGTTACCGTTCCAGGAAATATGGTAAAAGATGATATTTTTTGTGAGAAAACTATATGTCATCAACGGAAGGGATATAGATATAAAATATTTACCAAAAATAAAATTTTATGTAATCCTAAGAGTAATTTATAAACGAATCAACTCTCATTTTATTTAAATACAAAAATAAAGAACTCGTTTGAGGCCACTTTTCAGTTTGTTAATGTTAACACTACTACCACTCTACGATTAGTTTCGCGAACATCTATAGTTTTCGAAACTAGTCGTGTTTACATCAATAAACTTAAAAATGGTATCATACTAATTTTTATTGTATTATTGAAATATTCATATTATTCCATTCCAAGTTAATGCCAAATCAATATAAATCATTGTTTTTCTTTCTTCTATCATTTCCATAATACTTACCTCAACTTTCGGAAGATTTGAGATATAAATGGATAAATACTCAGCTTTTTCCGCAGACAAACGTACAATTTATCTTATTTGAGAGAAAACAGACCCATAATCTTGTAACATGTACAATTCCACGTGTGTATAAAACATCACATGTATACGAGAACCAACTACTCGAAATTGGTCTATATATTACCTGATCCTTCTCTATCAGAATGTCACATCTAAGACACCTTGCTTAAGCTTGACATTTCATACACCAAAGATAATTTATTTTTGGTGCTTAGTAAAAATGTTTCTAAAATACAGAGTGGTTCACTTAATGTAAAGTACAGTCTTAAAAAATAAAAATAAAACTAGGAGGTCCTTGTCATCTCGTCATTATAAGTATTTACATAATGATCTTGCCGTAATTTTATTTCAGGGAAATATGATAAAATTCCTGAGATTTTTTCTGACAATTTTTTTCATTATCCTTCTCCACAGTACAGAAGTTAGAGCATTTGGCTACTATCCTGGAAATAATACGAATACTTATGAAAATATAAATACAGGGATCAAAATAAATTTAAGAGTTTTTTCACTCTCATAGTTATTAAATATATATTACCTTCGGTATTTAATGCGCAGAACTGATCATCGTACCTTCATGTAATTGATGATCAATTAGATATTGCTTCAATTTTATACAGAGCTCTATGCACCTTTGAGTGCGGATAGGGTAATTTTTTTTCTATCAATAATATATGTACATATTTTATATTTTTTACACCTCGATGTGGATTCCATATTAAAAATGATACATTGACTCAAAGTCTAGAGTATGTGCACCAATTAATATACGCTTGTTACAAAAAAAAATACGTTTGTGTCCTTGGCATGGAAAATTTCAGCGAAGATATATTATTATAAGTTTAAGCTGTAAATACGTAAATGGAAAAATAAATTAACTAATAATTTAAGTTACTTAATCTCGTTCATCAAGTTTAAATCATTAAATATAAGTATTTTGTTATTTTATTCAAATAACCTTTAATAATATTTAAAAAGTTACTATTTTATATCGTCCTACCAGATCAAATGTATCTTTTTATGTCAGTGCGACGTGTGACACTAATAAGATTAAACGAAGACCAGTGGAAGTGGATTATAGAAGATAAATGATATAATTTCCTGGGGGTGAAGATTCCAGATTACTTTTAATTTACCACCAATCACAGAATCTTTCCTTTTGTGTCACCACATTTTAACTTAAGGACACACTATTTACTTTGCTTCTTTACTATCGGATATTAACGTAAAAACAAATCAAATGTAAGAAAATACCACATCTCGTTTATTCATATTTTACGTACAAACAAAAAAGAAGTAAACTCTGGTGGAATTATAACATGTTGGGCATTCACAGTACTTATAATATTTTATTACCTGGTTTAAGTGATCACTCTATACACAGTGTAACATTTACAATTTTTTAAATGATTGACAAACATATTGCCAAAAAATTTCAAAGTTCCATGTGTTCACTGCCAACACTAAGATAGTTCTAAAAAATTGGTGGTAGTTTTTATAATTTAGAGTGAGTCGTTTAAAACTCTCGTATGAAAAATCACAGTAAAATCGGGATACTATTTTGTTTTTCATTTTCCTATAATTTTCGATTGCAAAAGATCTTACAGAAAGCTTAGAGCTTCTGAATCAGATCTGGGAATACGATGGGAGCTTCTATATATATACATGCTTCAATTGAAAACAACACTTTATTTGAGTAAAACTTCTACATTTATACTTGAAATTAGTTAGTGAAAGTTGTTTATTTTCTGGAATTGATGTTTTCAATAATAATATAAATGCAATTTTATATGTGGTTTCAATCATAAGTAAATAAAAAATACAATGAAAAAATCATCGCTTAAACCAGCCAATGACAATTTGTAGGCCTTTTGGATGCCTAGACTTCCATATCCCTATATTTTTACATCTTTATCTACGTTGAGATAATAATAAAAGTGTTAATGAGATAATGATGAAATAAATAACTTCGTAGCAGGGAAAATCTATCATTTGTGAACTTAAATTTAGACACACTCACAATATGCTCTTTGCATATATTTATGAACACAAAAAAAAATATTCTACATTTTTAAAAATATGTACGTCCTTCTTTGATCGTAGACCTTTGCTTGGCTTTGGAAAATTAAAAACGATTTTACTTAAATATAAATACTCTATTCCTAGATCTCTCAAGTTACTTAAAACAGAATTGCTAATAGAATGTGCCAAAAATTTCACTCGTTGGTGGTAATAAAATTATTAAATTTTCAAGAGGAAAAAAGCACAAGAATTGAGTGGGATTCTCCAGACGTTGAGTGAATCAAAAATTTACATGACATTCGTACTACCTGGGTTTTCTCTGTTTTCATATAGAATGTAAATAATACTCATGTGTACTTATCTTAAAAGACGGAGATATCCGAGTACCTTTGCATACCAGATGGAAATGACATTTGGCCACTTAAAACTTTTTAAAATATTTTATAAACATTTTATAAATTATTACAAGGACTCTGTTTTAAATTTCATCATTTATTACGAATATTTAACAAGCCTCTGAAACAGAATTTTCAGTTTTACGTTCATGTAAATTCCGTATGATACTTCTTTTTTATTTACAAAACATTAAATCAGTAAAACGAAAGCTGTAAAAAATATCGTTGAGATAAAGACATATTTTTTGCTACTTAAAATACTTGAGTACTTGAAGTTTAAGCACTATTTTCTATATGTAAATATTAAATCTTTAAAAACAAAACTAAACATAGTATTATTGAGATTAAACATTTTCTTTGCCTCTTAAAATAATAGGTTCTTTAAATTTAAGCACTATTTTACTTATGTATCTACAATGTAAATATTAAATCGGTAAAACAAAGCTGTAAAAAATATCTTTGAGATGAAGAAATATTCTTCGCCACTTAAAATAATAAGTTCTATAAATTTAAGCACTATTTTCCTTTTGTATATATACTGTACTTGACAATATTATCAAATACATGCTAATTTTAAACAAATGTTTTAGCAAAGTCTACGAATTTTGAGCAAGTATTTAGGGTGTGTTTATAGAGCCTTAATCTAAAGACGGTAATTTTTACTCTATCTAAGGTAGTTATCCCGATTTTAAGGACCTCTTGCCATTATCCACAACTGTTACCTGAATACCGGAGGAAGGTAGAACATTTTACTAAATATTTTTAACGGGAGTAACATTGCCTTCAAAAAAGGCAGTACTTATTTACTCTAAAAATATATATGAATATAAGAATTTTGTAATATTTATTTCTTTACACGATAACAGGTGAATCGTTATATCTAAATAATTATCATGTTGTCTTATTAACATGTTTTCATTATTTAGCGAATGAACAAATTTTGTTTTATAGTTTATACGAGTCATTAAAGAACAAGATATTTCATGGAATTTCGATTGCTAAAAGAGAGTCTGTGATGTAAATTAATGAAAATGGCGTATAATGACCTACTACTGGCATTCACCTTTGTTAAACTTTTTCCCAGTTTAATTGTTTTAACCGTAAAAGTATTAATAAATTTGAAAGCAAGCATATTTTATTCAAGCCCTACTCAGCATAAAGCAACATTATACAAACATATTATTTATTTATTTACCACTATTCTTAACTTCGACGGTATACATATATGCCATTAACATTATACAACAAACAATAAAAAAATAAACAAACGAAAAATTAAAAGAAAAAACAATTTTTAATTTTAAAGTTTTACGTGGTAAATACTACTTTTTTCTTAAAATCCATTGCAATACGTGTTTCGGTGCATTATTTTAATGCGGAATGTATGAAAACACGTGTCACAATAGATTTTAAGAAAAATGGTATTTACCAAGTGAAACATGATATTAAAAATTACTAGATATTACCGCAAAGTGACTGCCGAATCAATTAATGAAATAACTTCTTCTCCGTCTTACTCCTCATTACTGAGGGCTGTGACTCTTGTGGAAGCAATGACTCTTCTCCAGTTATTCTTTGACTGCGTTGTACGTAGTACTCCAATCACCAAGGTGCCTTCTGCTGTCTTAACTCGATCGGTCCATCGTCTTGGGGGATGAATGAAATAATAGTTAACTTTAAAATAAATTTATTTAAATATTTAAATCTTAACAAAGGGGTCGAAAAGGAGTGTTAAATTACTTTTTTACCCCTATTCGTACCCAGAGGGTCCATAATGCACAGCTTCGGATCGACACGGTGTTATCTTGATCTCTTATTACATTTAGGCAAGATTATTACTCTTGCATTTCAAATTCTTTTACGAGTATATAGGAGTGAAATGTTTTCCATGGAATGCATAAGGTGCGAGTGAAGGATTTCAAAGTCATTGACATTGCTGAAATATGGATGTGAAAGAAATTTATTATTTTGAGAAATAAAAAGACTTTGTGTTTTGATCCACTCACATTTTTACTAACCAACTAGTTTCGGCAACAACCTGTTGCCCTCTTCAGGGTTTAATTTATGACCCTGAATAGGGTAACAGGTTGTTGCCGTAACTAGTTGGTTAATAAAAATGTGAGTGGATCAAAAAACAAAGTCTTTTTATTTCTCGAAATAATATATCAATATGATCCACCAAGTTAATGCTTTCAATATTCAAAACATGAAAGAAATCTTACTACCTTGTGTAATTGGACATTTAATTGTTAATAATTCCAGGAAAAAAAAAAATTAAAATCGCACAACCTTAAAATAATTTACTTTAAAAAAAATATGTACATATTTTTCCTGTCATAAAATGAATTCAATCGCGTCATCGAATACCTGATTTATTGATGCGGAGTTCCGTACATTGTACATGGAGTTAATCTATATATGGCATCAGATTTGCGGCGTAGACAAGCTTTGGACATACTACCCTCTATTTTTAAATCAATATATTCCCAGAATCTGCTGCGCCATCCATAACATCCCACCTGTCCTCCGTCCTTGTATGGTGGGACGACAATCTGGGATTCTAATCATCCAAGTCGAATTTACGACAGCCGTCATGACATTTATTATTTTTCAGTTAAAACTGAGCTGAAAAAAATGGTCTTGGGTATCTTTATGCGAGTCACAAATTTACTTCATATAATTAAATCACAGTTCTTCTGCTATTTCATGGACTATCTCTCATTTAACGTTCAATAAAAACACAAAAATTCATAAAATCTGGAAAATATTGTTAAGTGCCTAGCAGTAATGCATTTTTCTGCAAATATTTTTTTAACCTGCCCTTTTTCCAAATAAACTCTTTATCAAAACTCACCAGTCAAATATTTAAATTTACATTATGTAATTTACATTATGTGAATAACTTCAGGAGTTTTGAAATTTACAGCAAATTTATATTTACACTCTCCTTATAATTCATCGTTCACTTTGTATAATACCTCTTTAAAAACATTATTTCGTGACTACAGGTTTTCGAATAATCATTCCATCATCAGAACAAATGTAAATTAAAATGAAATAGATTTATATTATCCACTGACACTTCGTGATGGAATTGCATTTTTAATTTATTATTAGATTAAAACCAATATTTTTAGCTTTTCCACTTTTTTATTTGACCAGCGACTGGGTTTCGTCGTTACCGACATCACCAGTCTGATGATGTCGGTAACGACGAAACCCGGTCGCTGGTCAAATAAAAAAATGGAAAAGCTAAAAATATTGGTTTTAATCTAATAATAAATTAAAATGAAATAGTTACGGTCTGACATTTGAACAAAAGTTAAATTTTGAAAAGAGTGTTAACAAAGTAACGATGAATGACAGGGAGAGTGTTATATTACCATACCACAAGGTTAACAATACTTTTAATACACAAAAAATAAACTTACATTGCAATACTTTTTACTAATGTGGATAATTTCAATGTTTTGATCATACCACAAGGCGTCATCTTAATGTGAATCCAACCTTTTTGTGGAAAATGAATTAAAAAAGATATTTTCTTGAATGTTATTAGCAGATACTTTGTGGGACATTTTATAAAATTTGTTTTTAACCACTTTTTTTATTTATTGGAACACTTTTTGTCCAACCGGTTTCAACAAGAACCAAAATTGATGCATTTAAACTTCAACAATGCTCAATAAAAGCAACATTTAAGAGTATTTACATTTTTCCCGTTTTTTTTTTAAATCACATTTTTATATGGTGTACGGAGAGCTCAGAAGTTTTTGGCATCGTAAGAGAAGGGTTAAACCCGCCCACTCACCTAACTATGAGTATTTTAAAGTTTTAGAATTAGTTCATAAACTCTGATGATGGCAAGGTTCTTGCCGAAACCGGTTGGAGAAAAAGTGTACCAAAAAATTTAAAAAGTGGTAATTATTTTAGTACAAAGTTTAAACTAGATATATTTAAATTACAGATAATCAAACAGTGCCCAAAAAATTATGTGTTAGATTTGTCGTTACCCTTTAAGGTATTATATTACGTTATTCATAAATTGGACTTGCGTATCTTGTATATTGGTCTGACGACCGTATATACGTACCTATTAGCTAGCACGGTAACTTGTATATAGCACATAGTACACACGGTGTGAATCCAGGCAATTTGCATTCAAGTGGGTGGGCACTTTGATGGCACATTTCAGGGGTTTGTCGGGAGCGTGGTGGGGCGGGGGAGGGAGGAAGGGGTAGCCGCAAAAGGTGGTGTTGTGACGTAGTATAGTAGTGTAGAACGACGGTTTCAGTCACAATAAGTAACTTGTCTCAAAGGGATGTTTTGTATTTCAAACGTATAAATCGAAAACTTTTTAAACTGTAACTGGATATTTTGCATTTTAAAAACCTACGTATTTACAATATATTCTTTTTTAAATTAAGGCTATACATATGTAGAGGTCCTCACCAAAAAGTCCAATATTGCACAAAAAATCATTTAAATGCAAATCTGTTCCTTTTACTGTATTCTATCGAAATTTTAATTAAAGTTGCAAAAAAACGTGACCAATCCTGTGTTAAACCAATATAAAATCATTAAATCGCACAAAAACGTAACAATTTTACAGGGTAGAATTCCTGATTACTCAAAATCATTTTTAATGGAAATGTAACGTTTAAGTAAGGACCTCTACTATGTAAGTGATAGACATGTGGCACTTCAAGTTTAAAAAAAATATGAGTTCAATAACGTTACCATGCTAAGTCAAAAAATAATTTTATTTTGCGATACTTACCCTCGCAATATTACCATAGACTGGTACCTGAAGCAAAAGGGTGATCACCTGTGCTTCATGTGTTAATGTACGTTTATGCTATCGGGTGTGTATGAGGGTTTGAAGTGAAGACGAGAACTTCAAATTTGACAATCTTTTTATCTAAACAATTTTAAACATTGTCAAAAAATACAAAAATTAAACTTTTATTGCCATTTTTATTTTTTACTTTTTTCCAAAATCTTCAATGCTATTCATTATGTTATTAACTTAACGTTTTATGAGGTATCTAAGATTTTTCTTTTTGGTGACATTTGACTCATTTTAATTAATTTTGGAAGCTTTCACTAGAAGAATTATATCCAGTAGGTACAATACACATGAATACGATAATAATTTTCTAATAAATCGATTTTTGCACATTTATTCATTTCATTTGTGTGAAAACTTAATTCGGGGCAATCAAATTACTTCTTTAATGAAAAATAAGTCATTTTTAATTCCATTAGAAAAATTCAGTCGTGTCTTGTTTAAGAATTGTGTAAATGGTTCGCTTCAGACACTAGTAATATAATTTGATTTTTTTACCTTCATATAACCCTTACCATTCTTACCCAATGGTGCATAGGGCACTGCATCGTATCGACCCAGACATGGCCTTGATCGTTAATTGCACAAAGATAATATGATCATTCCTGCACATTTTGTATCAGTCCAGGGTGATATTAAATACAAATAATAGTGATTTTTTTATATTTTCTTAATTGTTTATATCTATGAAGCATGTTTACAGCGAAAAGTGGATAAGGATATTGAGAGAAGAGTGAATGCAGGGAATAGAATATATGGTGCTTTGAACAGAGTGATTGCAAATAAAAATATGTCCATGGAAGCCAAGCTAGCGGTTCACAACGGCGTGTTGGTACCGACACTAATGTATAGAAGCGAAACATGAAACTGGCAAAGGAAGGATGAAAGCAGAGTGAACGCTGTTGAAATGCGCTCCCTCAGACGAATGTGTGGAAAATCATTGTATGACAGAATTAAAAACGAAGATATAAAAAAATAATGTAAGGCTGAACAAGGAATAATTGAAAATATTAGGAAGAGTTTTTTTACGCTGGTATGGACATGTGGAGCGAATGGATAACGAGAGAATGACTAAAAAATATATGTTTGGCGAATGTGAGCAGGAAAACGGAATGAAGACGACCGAAAAAGATTTGGCACGATCAAAAGTCAAAAGGTGTCAAAAGTCTGCGTAATCGGAGGGCATGTATGACTAGATGTATGGATGTGAAGGAGGCGAGGAGTATTGGCGTTCCATCCTTTCTGCCTACCCTTGCGGAGAAACGGCATGATGGTAGTAGTAGCAGTAGTAGTGAAAAATCATCAATATTTATTTTGACTTCTCTGAAAATCGAACTCGGGACCTTCAGTACAGCAGCCAAATGAAAACAAATTATATTTAATATTACATGGTAAAAATTTCGGTGGAAATTCAATCGGAGACTCGATAAATGGCAACGACATTCTGCAAGTATTGTATAGTACATATTACGATGGCAAGTGAGTGGGCGAACATTGACATATAAAAAAATCAAATAGGCGCGAAGCTCCGGAGATGGAATTTGAACCTAATATCCTTTAGGATGCAGTAAAAACTCTATCAAACCCAACAGGCATGGTCATTTTTTTTTCAACAGTTTCCGAAGATAAAATATATCTTTCGAAGACAAAAAAAAATACAACAAACAATTTTAGAAATAAAAAGTTAACATAGGTTCTTAGCATTATTTTTATATTCATTTAGAATTATTCTAACATGTATGTATTAACATTGGTGGCCACGAAAACTCATTGAAAATTCACTTCAGTATTTAATGAATGGTAAATAAATACATATGCGCGTTGATAAATTTGATTACAACATACTAAAGTTATTTAAATAAATAAATGCAAAAGAGTTATAATTAAGAAAATTTTCTAACGCTGAGTAATTTAACATAAAGCGTATATATTTAAAGAGATTAAAATTAGATTTAGAATGAATTAAAAAAATTGTAAATGGGTGTGTTTTTTCGACCCCTCAAATAATAAGTATAATAAACAAACAAACACAACCTATATAACATGGCGAGCATCTGTTATGAATGTTCATGATTTGAAATGTAGTGTTTTTTATTATGAATATATTTTGCCATAAATATATAAGAGCTTGTTTTTAAATATATAAGAGCTTGTTATATATATCTTATATATATTAAATATATAAGAGCTTGTTCCTTGGATAATTACAATTATGCAACACCCTTTTATCTTTACTGATATATGCTTGCAAAATATTGGATATCAAAAATTTAAATAATGCCTTTTATCACGAATTACGAAAATTCATAATTTTACATGCAGTTTTATTTTTTTAAATTCTATTATGAATTGGTTTTGCCATTAATATATAAAAGCTTATTTTAAATTTCCTTGGATAATTACAATTATGCAACATCCTTATATCTTTACTGACATATACTTGCAAAATATTGGATATCAAAAACTAAAATAATGCCTTTTATCACGAATCAGGAAAGTTCATGATTTGATATGTAGTTTTTTTATTATGAATTAGTTTTGTCATAAATATTTAAAAACTTATTTTAAATTTTCTTTTAAAAAATGGATAGTTAACTTATTTAAAAAAATGGATAATTACAATTACGCAACACCCTTATATCTTTAATGACAAACTTGTAATATATTGGATATCAAAAACTAAAATAATGCCTATTATCACGAAGTTTAAATATATATTGCCACTTAGTAAAAATATACAATTTAATAGCCACATTATATTATTACCCTTACGTTGTATTAACCCTCCCCAAGCGCGATTTTGTTAACCGCAGAATTTTTCATCTACTCGTACGTACACATAACCTTGTGGTTCGTAATGGATTGCTTTACTCAAATACGAACGTACACTATTTGATGGCGATTAATCGCGCATAATAAATTGAATCTGAAATGTGTTGGCAAATTCAGAATTTTATTTAAACTACGAAAAAAAATATCAGGGTAGTTTTCTGAATACGGATATTACAAATGTGTTAAATAATCAAATAAAAATGCTTAAATAAATATCTGAAACGGTGAAACAGTATAGCTGTTAAAGTAGCAAGTTTATAGTGATAAAGTTTTTATTACTTAATATAACTCAAAACTTCGAAACAGTGTGTTGTTGAAATTAAAACTTTCTTCTTTTTATACTTAACAATATGACAAAATAAATTTGGAAACTTTTCCTGCTTTATTTTTATTTTGGTAGACGTTTGTAAAATATTTATTTGTCGATTTTCATATCCTTCGATAATCAGGATATATACAACTCAATGTACAATTTCATGTTAATATAATATTGGGTGAGACAGAGATTTATTGTTTCAATGATTTAATAACAAAAAAACAACAAAAAACTTTTAAAATCGTTTTGATTGCTTACAAGACATTAAGCGGCCATCTCAAGAATAAACGTAAATTTAGACTAGTTTTAAGGCACTTTTTATGACGGTGTGTGTGTGGTTTATAATATTGGAATTTTGATATTGAGAATGGCATGAGTACGATTGATGTTCTCATGATAATTCAGATAGAACAACAAAAGTCTGAGTCGAGTCAGGTGATGGACGATAATGTAGCGAAATAATATCGTCAATTTTTTAAATGAAAAATATTTGAAGATTTTTTTTTCAACAATTTATACTTGATTTTTGAAACTGTCTTTAATTTTTTGGAATGTGTGAAGTCTACACATCACAAAAATAGCCGGACTGAGAAATTTAAAAAAAAATACATAAATGACGGCAAATTTTGATCTTTTACTTAACTTAAGATTATTTTATACAAATGTCAATTCGTTTGCAAATCGTCAGCCTGCACGTTTTAACCTAGCTCTCCCTGTGTAATGCGAAAAATCAAATATAAATATTTATTTTTAAACACTTTTACTTATTTCGAAGGCGGAAATACCTGTCTTCGAATTAAATATCTGTAAAAGCTGTGCATTTTTTATGACAGTAAAATAATAATTTTTAAATGCATATAATTTTGGAAGTGCAGTTTGTGCAGTTTTTAATTATATAATATGCAGATGTACAATTTACTAACTTATATGATAATAAATATTATTAAAAGTGGCGTATGCTTCACTTTTGAAATATTTGAAAGCTTTTTCGAAAAGCGGTTATTTCAATCTTTTTAGAGTAAGTGTTAGTTGGGAAAGCAGGCCCAAAAGTTGGTTAATATCTAAGAGTAACTTACGCTTGCAGCTGGCGCCTGAATAACGGCAATTTACACAACACGAGTTTTAGCATTCTGAAAGGGGTGAGATTCTGAAAAGGAACTGAAAACTGAAAACCTGGAGGAACCGATTCACGTGGGAGGGAGCTTTCATTCAAATTGCTTCCCATATAATACTCGCGATACACGAGAAACCAGACAAATTCATTCACATATGGAGCTTGAGATTTGCATAAGAAATAAGTTTGTCTTGTACATTTCTTTAATGTATCGTTCTTTTAAAAAGAAAAATAGAAATAAAAAAACAGATGTGATTGATAAAGCACAACATTTTTTTATTATTCGATTCTTGGCTAAATACAGCACTGACCCTACATATCACAAAATATCCTATGAAAAAATTGTAATATGTTAATCCAATCGTTGCCAAAATGTAAAACGTTATGTTTAAACATGTTTTTTTTTTATCTCTCTTTATCATTCATTGCTTACTTTGTGTAATTTTATTTTTAAAAGAGTGTTATATTACGACACCACAAAGTTAATAATGCTTTTAATATACAAAATGTATGTTTATTATCAACTAAAAATTACTAATTATAATTTTAATATATTAAAAGTACAATAGTATGTAAATACTTAGCTTAAATTATAAAAGAATTCTCAAATATTTATAGTTTTCTTGCTTTCCACAAATTTGTAAAAAAAAACATTAATGTGAGAAGTTTGAAATCAAATATTGTGCGAACTTCCAATACATGACCATGTTTTATTAATGGTCACGTAATTACGATTGGTAAAAATATTATTCCACCATAATTTTTATCGAAAAAAAAAGTTTTTAAATTTACATGGTAAATAAAAAAAATTATATAAGGTTTTAATTCTTATTTACGCTGTTTCCTAAAAAGGTTTTTTTTTTGATAACTTCATTAAGATTTTCAAGTTTTAATTTGATTCGTTATCATGTCTCTCTGTAAACTCATCGGATTGTACGTAATTTTAATGAAATTATATTTTCATATTATTTTTTGACATTTCATCAAAGATGAAGAAGTATATGGAAGTCTGGGAATTTACGGGGCTTACGACCGTCATAGGCTGGTTTGAGTGATCACTTTACACACGTGTAACATTCACCAATTCTACCCATTATTGACAACCACACTACTCAAATTCTTGGAAGTTCTATATATATGAACCAATTTAGAAACTTTGTTCTTGAATCACTAGAACTTCACTAGAGACATCTATTGGTGAGATGTAAAGAAGCTTTTTTTATAAAGCAGAAACTCTTATATTAGTATGTGAGATCCGAATCCCGGATTATAATCACACACATGAGAAACGCCAGAAAATACCATTTTCATTTTTATTATTAAGCTTATAATTTGACCAGATAATTTATTTACAACATTTTGAGTGTGTCCAAATACTTGTTCACAAAATCTGGATTATCTCCAATTACAGGAGTTATTTTCATATTATTTTTTGACATTTCATCAAAGATGAAGAAGTATATGGAAGTCTGGGCATTTACGGGGCTTACGACCGTCATAGGCTGGTTTGAGTGATCACTTTACACACGTGTAACATTCACCAATTCTACCCATTATTGACAACCACACTACTCAAATTCTTGGAAGTTCTATATATATGAACCAATTTAGAAACTTTGTTCTTGAATCACTAGAACTTCACTAGAGACATCTATTGGTGAGATGTAAAGAAGCTTTTTTATAAAGCAGAAACTCTTATATTAGTATGTGAGATCCGAATCCCGGATTATAATCACACACATGAGAAACGCCAGAAAATACCATTTTCATTTTTATTATTAAGCTTATAATTTGACCAGATAATTTATTTACAACATTTTGAGTGTGTCCAAATACTTGTTCACAAAATCTGGATTATCTCCAATTACAGGAGTTATTTTCATATTATTTTTTGACATTTCATCAAAGATGAAGAAGTATATGGAAGTCTGGGCATTTACGGGGCTTACGACCGTCATAGGCTGGTTTGAGTGATCACTTTACACACGTGTAACATTCACCAATTCTACCCATTATTGACAACCACACTACTCAAATTCTTGGAAGTTCTATATATAGTTCTTTACATCTCACCAATAGATGTCTCTAGTGAAGTTCTAGTGATTCAAGAACAAAGTTTCTAAATTGGTTCATATATATAGAACTTCCAAGAATTTGAGTAGTGTGGTTGTCAATAATGGGTAGAATTGGTGAATGTTACACGTGTGTAAAGTGATCACTCAAACCAGCCTATGACGGTCGTAAGCCCCGTAAATGCCCAGACTTCCATATACTTCTTCATCTTTGATGAAATGTCAAAAAATAATATGAAAATAACTCCTGTAATTGGAGATAATCCAGATTTTGTGAACAAGTATTTGGACACACTCAAAATGTTGTAAATAAATTATCTGGTCAAATTATAAGCTTAATAATAAAAATGAAAATGGTATTTTCTGGCGTTTCTCATGTGTGTGATTATAATCCGGGATTCGGATCTCACATACTAATATAAGAGTTTCTGCTTTATAAAAAAGCTTCTTTACATCTCACCAATAGATGTCTCTAGTGAAGTTCTAGTGATTCAAGAACAAAGTTTCTAAATTGGTTCATATATATAGAACTTCCAAGAATTTGAGTAGTGTGGTTGTCAATAATGGGTAGAATTGGTGAATGTTACACGTGTGTAAAGTGATCACTCAAACCAGCCTATGACGGTCGTAAGCCCCGTAAATGCCCAGACTTCCATATACTTCTTCATCTTTGATGAAATGTCAAAAAATAATATGAAAATAACTCCTGTAATTGGAGATAATCCAGATTTTGTGAACAAGTATTTGGACACACTCAAAATGTTGTAAATAAATTATCTGGTCAAATTATAAGCTTAATAATAAAAATGAAAATGGTATTTTCTGGCGTTTCTCATGTGTGTGATTATAATCCGGGATTCGGATCTCACATACTAATATAAGAGTTTCTGCTTTATAAAAAAGCTTCTTTACATCTCACCAATAGATGTCTCTAGTGAAGTTCTAGTGATTCAAGAACAAAGTTTCTAAATTGGTTCATATATATAGAACTTCCAAGAATTTGAGTAGTGTGGTTGTCAATAATGGGTAGAATTGGTGAATGTTACACGTGTGTAAAGTGATCACTCAAACCAGCCTATGACGGTCGTAAGCCCCGTAAATGCCCAGACTTCCATATACTTCTTCATCTTTGATGAAATGTCAAAAAATAATATGAAAATAACTCCTGTAATTGGAGATAATCCAGATTTTGTGAACAAGTATTTGGACACACTCAAAATGTTGTAAATTATATTTTAGTCAGGCTATGAGCACGATATTATTTCAACGCTTATCTCTTTTTTTAAGTAATAAAAAATTCGTTTGAGTTTGAACCGTTCCCGGACTAACGAAAAAAATGGATTAAAATTTTAAGCGCATTTTGTTTAAGCGGAACTGTTACTGAAATGTATAATCCTTACAAACGCAAAATTATTAATAAATAAGCCATAGAAAATATTATTATTTAATAATAAAATTCAAAAAAGTTAATATTTCACTTTTTTAATAAAAATTATATACGTAATTTACACTCCGTTTTGAATAATTATTGATTAAAATGTTTTAGACATCATTTCTCATATGGTTAGAAACAGGTTCTAAACAAAAAAGGTCCCAGAACTCACTTCATGTCCAGTTTCTGAGTTTTAAAAAATTAGTTCATTCCAATATAATATTATATATTACAATACCATATCGTTCATTCCTTTCAACAACGTCATAAATAAAAAATCAACAATTTTCAGTTGTGCATGTTCTCGGAATGTCCAGAAAATGCACTATATTCCAGCAAAAGCAGCATATTTTTAACTTAATATTTACAAGGCTGAAAGTGTTGTTTTTGTATATTGAAGAAAAGGTATTGTTTTATGATTTTTTTTAATAAACTTAATACTTTTCAAATGGAAAAAAAATATCAAGTTTTACCTAAAAAGATCTGTTGCACAGTTAAAAGTTTAATGAATGGCTTAATATTTATTTTTAATTCATTTCGTTATATTTTTAAACTTTAAAAACAATCTCCTGAAAAATCAAGTTTTTTTTTAAATATATGACGTTGTTGAAAGGAGTGAGCCATATTAGTTCATTACAATATCATTTTGACGAATTATATAAATATACATAGATTGTAATTACGTACGCGCAAACATTTTTCATCGAATTGATTATAAATAAAAAAAATTAAAAAATTAATTTATTCGTGAAAAAGGGTAACGGACACCGTTCCACCGCGTTACATGGAATAAAAGCTCTGGTTAAAATACAACATATTTCCAATGATTCTATTAATGAAAAATTTTAATGTTAAAAACTTACATTTCTTGGCGGAACTGGATTTTATATGGTAAAACTAATTTAGTTTTTTTCACTTTTAATTTATTTGACCAGTGATTTCATCGTTACCGACATAATCCGACGTAATCGACTGCTCATGCCAGTAATGACGAATCTGGTCAAACAGCCAAATGATAATAAAATTTTTAAAAAACTTAATAGTTGTTTTTTTTTGTTATACAGTAAAAAAATGGGTTTCATTAACAGATGCAAATAATATGAGACAACAATTTACATAATCCATACCAATTTTTACCTAATTATTCATCAATTATTCATTCATTACATTTATGAATTATTTTTCATTCATTTATTTTTTTAACCTAATTATTCTAAATGTTTCACAATTATTCATGCCATTTTTATCTTGACAATTTAGAAATTTTACTGTATTAAAGAAAAATAAATATTTTTGAGAATCAATTTTAATTAAAAATATTCACTCAAAACTTTTATATATAAAAATATATAAATAAACTTTTTTTATTTAAGGATCTGAATTTCCTTTTAATCATCTTTTACTTTGAAGCATATATACATCGCAATCAGTATTACCCTTCTAAATCCTTTTAACCTTCAATAAATTTAAGTGAGGAGACCGGAAAATATTTAGAGGATGAAAGGCAAATACGGACAGGGGCATATTTAAGTAAATTATTATTATCTTCTATTCATAATTCATATTGGGTAAATATCGGTATTTACTTCTTCATATTAACGTTTAAGAATATGTATAAAAGTTATAGCGATAATTAAATTAGAGTTATTTAAAATTTTAATTTCTTTATTTAAATTTATATTACATTTCTTTATTTTAATTTATTTTGCGCATTTTAATATAATTACAAGTACCAAAAAAAACATAATATTAATTCAAAAATAAAATTCCGCAAAGGCTTGGCCTGTGTATGGGTAAACATATTTATTTTTGGTTATAAAAAGGGCACTGGATAGAATACAATAAAAATCATAAATATAAATAGAATAAAATTGCTAATATAAATTACAAATTAAACCTTTATTAAACCTATATGAATGAGGAATTTAAATACAGAAGAAGACTTACATTAATTTTTTTACATGCCAACAAATTTGGGCCGCCCAAAATACTATTAAACCTTCATTTAATAATAAAACTAAATTAATATTGGTGAACTGTTTGAAGCATCTATTAATTCATTTTAATTAGTTTTTGCTTTTAAGTTTTTTTTTAATCTTTCTCAATAAACCAGGAATACAATAAATTATATTATAGTAAATACATAAGTAAAGTTATTATGATGTTAGAGAATTATATTTCTATTTTTAGGGTGGCTCAATGGTAAGACATTGTCATTATTTTGATATTAATTAAATTTTCAAACATTATTTGTTAAACTTATACATATACAAAAACATTGTATTGTTTATTTAATAAATAGTTCTTTTGTGATCATTATATTATTCTAAAAACCTAATCAATTTTGGTTTCTTAATGCTATTAGTTGCTGTATCGTCCAGCCTGAGGCGTTTTAGGGGCCGGCTAGTAGAGTCAAACTTCTTGGGGAAGTGTGTTTCCAGCAGTGAAACCGAAGAGACTGTCGGACCGCTTGGTCGGTCTGCCAGTCGAGACTTCCTTTGGTGGGTTTCCATCTACAGTAGTGCGGAACCTGCGCAGGTTGAGAGGGTCACACCGCTTAGAGACGCGCTTGTACCTGCACAGTCTGCTCCTCAGAGCTTTGTCTCCTCTTATGACGTCAGCCCAGACGGGATCTACTTTAGAAGCAGCGGACAGAGACTTGTCATCTAGTTTCCTGGAATAATAAAAACAACATCAATTAGACAAATGAAAACAAACTAACAAAAACCATAATAAAAAGTACAAAAACAATTATCTTTTACAAGATCTAGTGATACATACCTGAATATGATTGAAGCAATCTCGATTGGTAATCTGGTCACCAAGTCCACATAGCTAGTGACGACACGAGAAGCTCCCATGACGCACAGCAGAGAATAAAACGTATCCATATCTTGTAATATATATGACACTTGGTAATAAATACTCGAAAGCTTCGGTTTGTTTTTATACTTCATTGGCGAAAAGCTCGTTAGGCCTTGATTTTTTAGGTACCGTGTCTCAAACACCTAAACCGTTACTTGCGTGATTTTAATTCAATTCAATTTACACAATTTTGACATGTCAAAATACCACAATTTCTTAAAATCTATTTTGACGCGTGTTTTGATGCATCCTGCATCACTTTTAAACACCGTATGTGAAACCAAGCCTTTATTTTAGAGTTGTATCTCTGAAATGTTGAAGGATGTAGAGGAAGTAGTTCTTTTCATTCAGATTTATGTATTTTATTTTAATTATTATTTTTTAATCAGTGAGAGCGTAGACACTAGGGGGAGGCTTTATTCATTATAATATTGTTAAGTATAGGTTTATTATTATATTATTTTCAAGTAAAATAAGGTATTTTACTCGCTTTAATAGGCAAACGTGTCCAAATGTGCCTCCTTTTCCCACCTCGATACCATTATTCCACTTAATCAGAATTACAAGAAAATCCAAAAATAAAACTTCAGAGTAATGAGTATTAATGATTCCACTCTAACATGAAAGAGGTGCAACCGTGTGTTCTCAAACAGTTGAGATTGTTTTCTTATTATTTTTAATATTTATATATATATATATATATATATATATATATATATATATATATATATATATATATATATATATATATATATATATATATATATATATATATATATGTATATATATATATATATATATATAAATATATATATATATATATATATATATATATATATATATATATAAATATATATATATATATATATATATATATATATATATATATATATATATATATATATATATATATATATATATATATATATATATATATATATATATCGTTCGTCATTCAGAATCATTCATCAGGAATCATTCAGATAAACAAATATATATTTTTAAATAATTAAATTGAAAAATAATCGTATTTACATGGTTATATTTAATTTTTCATAAGTTTTTTTTTTAGGTTTACATTTTTTAAATAAATTATATATATATATATATATATATATATATATATGTATATATATATATATATATATATAAATATATATATATATATATATATATATATATATAAATATATATATATATATATATATATATATATATATATATATATATATATATATATATATATATATATATATATATATATATATATATATATATATATATATATATATATATATATATATATATATGTATATATATATATATATATATATATATATATATATATATATATATATATATATATATATATATATATATATATATATATATATATATCGTTCGTCATTCAGAATCATTCATCAGGAATCATTCAGATAAACAAATATATATTTTTAAATAATTAAATTGAAAAATAATCGTATTTACATGGTTATATTTAATTTTTCATAAGTTTTTTTTTTAGGTTTACATTTTTTAAATAAATTCTCGAAACTAGTATATTCTTCTTCTTATTATTATTTTTGTAGATCCTAGGGATCTGTTTGAGCCTCCTTATGTCGCTCTTGGGATGTTGACTCCCAGCTGTCTTTCCACCTTTTCGGAGGTCTGCCTGGGGGTCTGCGTCCTTCAGGGGTTCCTTGAAAGACGATAGTGTAAATCTGTCTTCTGACATTCTGTTTATATGTTCATTTCAGTATCGCCTTAATTCTCGTTCCACCTAACGATATCCTCCGTCTCACACATCCACTAGTGTATTGTTTATAAAATACTTTTAAAATCCAGCCAAGAATCAAATCAAAAACCATTTAGAAGAGACGAGTTATGGTTACGTAGTACTATCGTTATCTTTTGAATCAGAGGTCTGTGGTTTGATCCATTGTGCCAAAAAAACGTTATAATTAACAACGAAGCGCTTAGATTTGCTATACACGCGTAGTATGAGGTTGAAATATCTGAAGCAATAATTTAAAAAAAACAATGTTTTTTTTTTAAATACACACAAAAGGATAAAAAAAAAAATTTCTTCATCTTAATGAAGCGAGATAATGTAAAATTTAAGCAGCGATGGTGCGAAATTGACTACAAAATCTAAAGGGTAATAATAGGTAAGGAAGTAGTGAAGATGATTGATGTGGTAGTATTATATTCGTTTGAAAAACTTTGCTAGATAAATATATTGAAGAATTTTTTTCTTATGATTAAATATTTTTTCCGAACAAATATTTGGGGCTCGTTTATGTTAAAAGCATTACTTAATCGAAGTAAAACAGAATATTTTCTTAAAAACACAATTTAACTGACTGCTTTGTTCCCACATTGAATGTTCCTTGTACAACTACAAAATTTAGATTAATATTAAAAACGTTTTACTAGTTTTTGAAGAAACATTGCTAATTTTTTTAAATTAATTTATTCTTACACGCACTGTAAGTGCTAATTTTGGAAATGAAATACTTTACTTTTTTACTACTACTACAACCATCACGCCATTTCATCGCAAAGCAGGCATCAAGGATAGAACGCCACACAAATACATCTATTCATACATGTTCTCGAGCTGCAAATTCCGGATTCTGATTAATTTGATTGTAAGTTCCCCAACTCAAATTTTCTAAATATACGGTCTTAGTCATTCTTTTGTCATCCATTTGCTCCAAATGCTAAACCTTCTAAAGGAACCTTTGCTTTAACATTTCAATCAGCCTTGCATTCCTTTTAATATCTTTACTTTTATTGATGTTATATTTTTTTATGTTTCATGCATACATTTCACTCACTGCTTTCAACAACGTCATATATCAAAAAACTTGATTTTTCAGGAAATCGTTTTTAATATTTAAAAATATAATGAAATGTGTCAAAAATAAATATCAAGCCAATTATTGAACTTTTTACTGTGCAACAGATCTTTTTAGATAAAACCTGAATGTTTTTTCTGCACTTGAAAAATATCAAGTATATTTAAAAAAATAATTGAACCTTTTCTTAAAAAATGCAAAAAAAAACACTTTTTGCCCTGTAGCGGGTAAATATTATGTTTAAAATATGCCAATTTTGCTGGGATATAGTACATTTTCTTGGCATTCCGAAAACAGGCACAACTGAAAATTTACGATTTTTGATAAATGACGTTGTTGAAAGGAGTGAGCGATTTGTCAAAGTAAACCTATTTCAATGAAATTATTCAAATATCTTGAAATTAAAATCATATGTTTGAAATAAGACATCGATTACTTTGAAATATGTGGTAGGTTTCATAAAAAATACTGCTTTTTATTCTTTGTTTACTAAATATTCAGGTGTAATCTTAGTATGGTAGAAGAAGTACCTAACAAATAATATTCTGAAAGAAATCCTTTGTCAGAGTCATTTCATGCCAATAAATCATTTTACCATAATTTGTAAGTTGGAACCTTCTCACCCTTAGGGTAGTATTTATCTTTTGAAATTAAAGTTATAAAACCGTAATTAATTTAAACAAACCATCGCAAAGTTAGCGCCGAATCACGTACATAATTCATTCGGTTATAATGGAAAAAAATTCAAACCACGTTTAGGCACCTGAGTAATTACGCGAGTATTTTCCTTAATTAAGAGAAAATTCCGAATATCGCAGTGATATCTGCCCTAAAAAGGATAGCATTTTTTTTTGACATACTAACGCTAAAACGCTGTCACCTATTTACATACATGGAAACCATTCTACATTAAAAAAAAATAAAAAAATATGTATTTTTTTTTATTCTGTTGATTTTTACTAGTCGATACCAATAAACAATTATTCCGATTATTTTAAATATGAGATAATAATAAATAAAAATTGATATTAGTCTTCAGGTAGAAGTATCGGAAAAAACATATTGTACCTACCTTTTTGCTTATACAGTATATTTTAAAACAAAATCATACATAAGATTGATAAACCAAATATCTTTTTTTTAATAATCCAATTAGCTTTTTTTCTTTTCAATTTTCTGATAAAGACACATCTCCATGATTTTTTTTTTTTGGTTTTTCTGTATCAAATATAGAACAAATTATAACCAAATCAAATATAGAACCAAATAAAGTATCAATTTATCTACAAGTTCCAAGAATTTGAGTAGTGTGGTTGACAATCATGGATAGAATTGGTGAATGTTACACGTGTGTAAAGTGAACACTTAAACCAGACTATGAGGGTTGTAAGCCCCGTAAATGCCCAGACTTCCAAATTCTTCTTCACTTATATGGAGATGTCGAAAAAATCATGTAAAAAATAACTCCTAATTGGAGATAATCCAGATTTGTGAACAAGTGTTTGGATACACTCAAAATGTTGTAAGTAAAAACTTAATTTTATTTTTATTTCAATTTATTTTTTAGTAAATTATAAAACGTTTTTCTTGTTTATGATAAAAATTACGTTTCTTGTTTCAAACTTGATTATTTAATGTTTCCATATATTTTTGTCAAATTTCAAGAGTATTAATAATTAAAAATATATTATTTGAATATGTATCTTTAAATTTTATCTATCTTATTCATATTTTATCCCACAGTGCGTTTGTTCTCTTGTAATATGAATGGACACTAAACACTTTTGTACATGTGAAACATAAAAATCCTCTTACATCTCGAATGGACCCTTTTCTGTCATTGGCACGATTCATTGGCCTTATCTTGGTACAAAGCTGTCGGTTACGGAAAAAAATACCAATAGATAAAAGCTTTTCCTTATTTTTCCACTATTTGCTTCGTTTTGTTTGGTCTATAAATAATATCTCGAATAAAATATAACGTTATATATGTACGATTTGTCAAATTTTCAGCAAATAAATAAATGAAATAATTTAATTATTAATTTTGTAAAAGATAATCGATTAGTTAACTGTTTGAATAGTTCGACGTAAATGACCAGTTTTCGATTAATTTTTCTTATCCGCTCTTATACGCAAGTGAATGGTGCAAATGGCGCCGCATCGGATGGACATAGTTTTATCTCGATCACTAAACATATAAAGACCTTGCACTTAGATTCTTGGAAATGAGAGTAGATTATATTTGAAGGGAATATGTTTGATGACAAAAGTGAGGGAGGTCATAGCAAGTGACGATACTATATCGCTCACTCCTTTCAACAACGTCATAAATCAAAAAACTTGATTTTTTAAGAGATCGTTTTAAAGTTTAAAAATATAATTAAATGTATTAAACATAAATATCAAGCCACTTATTATTGAACTTTTTACTATTACAACAGATCTTTTTAGGTAAAACATAAAGGTTTTTTCTCTATTTGAAAAATATTTATTATATTTAAAAAAATAATTAAACAATACCTTTTCTTCAAAATGCAAAAACAACACTTTCTGCCCTGTAGCGGGTAAATATTAAGTTTAAAATATGCTGCTTTTGCTGGGATAAACTGCATTTTCTGGGCATTTTGAAAACATGCACAATTGAAAATTGACGAATTTTGAAATATGACGTTATTGAAGGAGTGAGCGATATACTCAATGGAAAAGGGTATAAAGGAAAAATAGTAGCTGGGAAAAGAAGGATGGCAATGTTGATAGAGCCATTGTCCTTGCACAAACAATAATTTAAATGAAAAAAATAAACACTTATAAAGGAATACTTTTGAGACTATTAATTTCATCAAGACTTGCTTCAAACACTGCAAATTCTTTCATCAACAAGTAAAAATACAAATTTTATATTATTAGTAAAATAATTTCAAAAAAATATTACAAATTACCGTATTCATTCATCTTCATTTACTTCTATATATTTCATCACCAAGGTTACAAAATCAATGAATGTGATACTTTTTTGAGAATTAATTCAGAACATACTTAAATTAAGATGTTTATATTGTATCTGAAGTAAAAATAAAAAAAAACATGAAGCAATAGGCAGAGATCAATTTCAGATTCATCCCCAAATTTTTCGATCATTTATTTTCGTTTCTGTAAGCTGAATCCAACGTACCGTAAGGGGACAATGTTGTGAAATGAGTAAAGCATCTCCAGGGAATTCGGGATATATAAATCACCCACTTTCTCAATAACACCAGACGGAGAAACCGAGTCGAAATTTCCCTCTCTCAAATCACAAGTAAATATAATACGATAATTCCAGCAATGTGTGGGAAATTTCTAGGATATGCCATATTGCAGAAATACAAAAACTCTATACATGTTGGAGAAATAAAAACAAAAGTAGAAAAAAAATTGTCACATTAAATCTTGAACGTAAGTCACGTTATACTATCTCGTAATTTATTTGCAAAGGTTGGTCAATATTTTATGTAACTCTGTATTTTGATGAGTGACTAGAATTTTTTTTAATCCACCATCCTACGACTGTAAATACAAAACATTCGAGAAATACATGTATGCAAATTTATTATCAACATAATTTTAATGTATCCAAATCCTTCTTCGCAAATTTGGGTTTCTCCATTCACGAGTTATTTTTACATTTTAACATATCAATTTGGATGAAGAAGAATATAGAAGTCTGGGTATTTACATATCTGTCATTGGCTGGTTAGGTGATCAATTTACATACGATTAACATCCACCATTCTACCCATGATTGACAACCACACTTCTTAATTTTTTGGAACTTCTACGTATATTATAAATCTCATGATGTGATATGTGAGTTTGAGAAAGCTTTTATTAAGCAAAGACTCTTTGGATGTATGCATGATTCTAACCTAATTATTTTACATACTGGGAGATGCCTTAAAACATGATTTTAATTTTTTATGCAGCTTGCAATTTGACCGGATAAATTTATTCACAACATTTTTTGTTAATAAATTTAACAGCAAAATTTTTCCATTTTTAATTAATGTTTTACTTAGTAAAAACATAGTGGTATTTACTAAGTAAAACATTAATTAAAAATACGTAAATTGTAGTTTTAATAAAAATAAATAAGGACATACTGAGTAAATATTCCTGGCGGTGGAGAAAAAATTAAAATATTAAATCGACAGGTTTTTATATGTTTGAGCGATCTGAAATCCTATCCATGCAAGGCGATTTTTTTATTATTTCAGAATAAACTTCAATACTCTCCTAGACTTCTCCGCTGCCTATAACTTGTAAAAAACATTAATCCCAAATTAAAATTTTATGTAAGTACTAAGTAACCCATTTTAATACTTTGCATTGAATGGTTTTCATATAAGAGTAAATATGAAACAGTTAATTTTAATTATAAAATCATCATTTTTAATTGTATTATACATAAACATTTTTTTTTGTATTAGGTATTATAAGTAAACACAGGATATTTAACAATTTTTTTAAAATAAAAAATGCTTTATCATAACACAAAATGTTACTCTCCCTCGATTACTGAGCCTATAGTTTAATCAAACGCAAAAAAAAGTACAGAAATACTGTCAAACCCAAACGGAACTTATTTTTGCTAAATATTTAATATTTTTCTTATGAACTTCTACATAATCATTTAATTTATTAAATTAATAAATCAACATTGTATTATGAGCTATATTCCAAAGTAATAAATACCTTTTTTTAAGGTCTCTAAACAACTTTAAAACTCAGTTAATATTTCAACAACTTTTAAAGCAGTTTGTATTTTTAAGACTTGTTTTTGCGCATATCGCGCACTCCTTTCAAGAACGTCATAAATCAAAAATCGTCAATTTTCAGTTATGCATGTTTTCGGAATGCCCAGGAAATGTACTATATCCCAGCAAAAGCGGCATATTTTTAACTTAATATTTACCCGCAACAGGGCAGAAAGAGTTGTTTTTGCATTTTGAAAAAAAGGTATTGTTTAATATTTTTTTTAAATATACTAAATATTTTTCAAATGGAGAAAAAACCTTCAGGTTTTACCTTAAAAGATCTGTTGCTCGGTAAAAAGTTCAATAAGTGGCTTGATATGTATTTTTAATACATTGTATTATATTTTTAAACTTTAAAAACGTTCTCCTGAAAAATCAAGTTTTTTGATTTATGACGTTCTTGAAAGGAGTGAGCGATATCTCAGTTACTCTTTCAATGGATATTTTAATTTTGCTAGGTTAAGCATGAATATAAATTTCCCGTAAGATACAGTATATTTTAAAACTAATATTTAAAAAAAAACCTTACATAAGATCCGACTGTCTGATAAAATGCACAGAAAGCCTTTTTTACAAAATTGAAAGGATATTAAAAACCAGTTAAGCATACTGGAAAAGATCTCGGAAGAGATAATCGTCGTTAATGCAACAATGTTGCATTTTCTGAATTACAGTAAAACTCCGATATAACGGATCTTCTTTTACGAATATAACGACAAAAAATCAGGTCAAATTATTGACTATTTAATTATTTTAATTATTTTTTTTTTATGTGTTTTTGTTAATAAAATACAACTAAGCAGACTCAAATATTCTGTGTTTGATTTTAAACTAATACATAAATGACTTCCCCTTCCCCAATTAGTCCGTTATATCGAGGTTTTACTTTACACTGTGACTGGAGAGTTCAGCTACCTGCGTTTAGCGGGAGCATGTTTTTTAAAGCCATTAAGTAAATTGGATTGGAAAATATAAAAGGTCGAAACCTGTTAATTCATGTTTGAATGAATGATTTCAAACTGCCCTATTTTCTTGTCATGGTTATAAGCAAAAATAGCCCCCAATTCAAAATTAAAACAGGAATCATAAATCAAGTTGAGAACCTATTAATTATCTTTTGGTGACACAAATACAAGATGTGAATGATTTACATTTCAGACACGTATAGCATTATTTAACTTGAGACAATTCGAAAAATTTGTACATACATAATTTCTAGAATAAATGAATTATAGCTTGTAATTAATATCAAACACATCTGAAAACGGAATTAAAGTTGAATGAAACTTTGTTGGCATATTTGACATTCAAAAAATATAAAATACACATCCTGATTTTTTTTATTATGTACCATTTCCTCATATTTCACATAAAAAAATTCAAAAGCAAAACGCCCACATTGAAAAAATATCTTTAAAGGGAAGAAAGTAAAGTTTACAATTAAACTATATTGGAAAATTCAAGGCTTTAAATGTAAAATAGAATTATGTAAGAGCAGTTTTTTTTTTCAAATTACCTATCGATAATTTAAACAGTGGAAATTCGAAACATATTTGGGTACTTCATAAAGTATTGAAAGTTCCACAAGAAATACATAAGCTTCATTTGTTAAATCACATTATTAATTAAGGAACAATTATAAAAGCCAATAAGAGTACCCAAAAACAAAAAGCATTTTTTGTCAGCAGATCAGATGTTTTATTGACTGGATGTCAAAATATGTCAGAAAACAGTATATTTATTTGTCATTATACATGTATTAGGGTGTAAACTTATTCGATATTGAAAGATAAAGGTCGGAATAAATAAGGCTTGCTTTACTATCGATAAGGGTTGTAGTTCTGTGATTAGTGTCAACCCTTACTCCACCACAACAAGATTACTATTTTCAAACACAAACCGCTTTAGTTTCTTCAGTTTACCTGAAAAAAGTTTTGAATTATTTGCGTTTGTCAAAAGAATGTAAATCTTTTTTTTTCTGCGTAATAAAAGTTTTTTATACTTCGAACTTTATGAGAAATACTTCACATATGAATTTACTATTGTTTTTTCCTACTCTTATGTTACGTCTTTGAAAAAAGTAGGTAAAGAAAATTAGGCTTTCTGAGTTGTCACAAAGATTTATATTCAATTAGTCTGTATGTTAGTGATTCTTTTTTTATAAAATATTAACCTTTCTCATTCCTACTATCCTGTCTGCAGACAAGTTTGTAAAATAAAAGCTTTGCCTAATTTAGTTTTATTTCTTTAAATAAAACCAGATACCCGCATCCAAGCTATGGATACATCGACGTAAAAACACGCTTTATAGTTGAACACCGGTTTTTATTATCCTTGTCGATAAATGTAAAGTTTAAAATACTTTTTGTCACGTAAGAAAAAAATATATTTAACTTACAATATTTTAACATTTTATTTTTATGACTCAGCACTACATACCAACAAAATTAAAGAGAAAATTATATTTCTTCCTTGCATATTATTTCATTCCTTCAAAAGGTTTGTAAGAGAGTTTTTTGTATTCATTAATGATAATTATTGTTATCAACTCATTCTATAGAATGAATCTTTTTAGGTAGCCCCCGGATACATGGGAATTTTTGTTGATTATACTTATTAAAATGAAAATTATTTTAACCGTTGAAAATGAATAGCAGGGTGTTTTATTTATATATACATTTTCAAAATTCAGGAATCAAATGGGTCTAAAATGTTATGTTTATGATAAAAAAATAAAAATCAATTTAATGAAAAATGGTTTTTAGCTGACTGAAGGGACGAAGTTTAAAAAAAACACATTTTGCAAAATTTTAATTTTTGATGAATGCTACTTCATCAATACTAATTTTTTTATTTGCTGAAGACTTTTAAGACCCAAAAGATCAACACAATATGGAAGAGTTTTTTTCTAACCCACAACAAATAAATTCATGATTTTTTTAAGAAACTTCCATGTGGATTGACAGTTTTCAACATTTTTCACGTTAAAATTATTTACATACTTACATGAAAATATTCCACAAAAAATTAAATATTTTATGTAAGAAACCATTTTTCTGAAATCAACGAAATACCGAATTGTGATCGTTTTGACGTATTTATGGTAATATTAAAACAAACCTTACTCTACCATTTAACATAGTGATATTTTTATTTTAATTCTGAAAACGTTCAAATGAATAATCAATTATCTCGGCTTGCTAAATTGGTGCAAATATTATGAGCTATTTTTAGTCTGGTTTATATATATCTCCAAAACTTCACTTCTTAAATCCGTTGAATATTCTAGCCCATGGAATTTACCTTGTATAGAATTAATGTATAAGTTAGTTGTGAGTTTTCCATTTGCATATTCAAATACTGAACAAACTTTTCATACGTTTTCGCAGAAATCTGCTGTTTTAGAAATAGTTAATACGTAAACGCCAATATGTTCCAACACAAAATGAATAAAACATAGATTTGCGTAGAGAATAAATGATTTATTCATTTTGAGGTAGTTGAATCCTGTTTATTCCGAACAAATAACTGATGTCAAGTTCACACAATGTACACACCATAATCGAAAACATTTCCCACACAATGTAGACACCAAAATTGAGAACATTTTCCGCACAATTCTATTTCGATAGAATATATAATAATTTATATTTGCGCATATGTTTACTTACATGATTGAAATTCAAATTGAATTATCATATAACATCGTTAATAATGTGTATTTTTTTAAGAACAGTAATTTCGAAATTAATTTATAATGAAAAAATTTAACTAAACAGTAGTAAAAATATATGCTAATATTTTTAGAGAAATAAACAATAGATAGGAAAAATTGCTTCATAAATAGTAATTTTAATATATTAAAGAGCAACTCATATTAGTATTTTCAAAAGTATTTCTTTAACGACGTGTTAAAAGATTTTTTTTTTAAATCGTTAATTCATTAATTGATTTGGCAGTCAATTTGTGATAGATCTATCTATTTTCGGTTAAAAAAATTCTTGGTAAATACCAAATTTCTTAAAATCTGTGTTTCATAATGATGCTAAATGCATCGAAACACAAGTCACTTTATTTAAAGAAATAGTGGTATAAACCAAGGATTTTTTTATTTAAAAAAGAGAACCGTGAATCAGGTTTTATTGTTAGACGACGATAACTGTGAAATGACTTTATTTTCTAAATCCATTTTTATAAATATACCAAATACGGGAAAGAGTTCACAGTAAAAAAATGCGTAGATACAAATATAATTGTAATACTAGACTGATACAAATATTTTAAAAATTAAATGCTTTTTAAATACAAAAGCTGAAATACATTTTATATGTTAAACGATCATTTCCAAAATAAGTTATGACGTAAATTATTTCTATATGTTTACACTAGATAAGCTAAAACTTACGCGTTTTTAGATCGACCTTCATCGAGGTGGTGGCCGAATAAATAAATAAAATAATATTTGGTAGGTACTCATCGGGTTTTTCGATTATTCAACGTATACGGGCAATATTCGATTAAGCGGTGATTAACCGCACGTGTGCATGTAGCCTTAATACTCTTTACATTAAGTCCTATTCATATTAATACCCTGTAGTGGTGAACGTCTGTGTATGTATATCATATCTCCGTTTTGGTGATATCAAAAATTAATATTTGAATTTGTTTTGCTTCTAGTACCCCGTGACCGCGATGATGGCGCCATCTAGCAGCTCCACCGTCAGCTACAGTTCCGTGTCGCAGCACGAGCTCTGCTCCATGTGACGTCACGCTACAAAATGCCGGAGGAGCAGGCAGCCGAGAATCACGTGATCGAGGGACCAGGGCGGCGAGTTCCGTCCCAACCAATCCAAGCCGATCAAGACCATAGCGGAGGACGCCATAGTCAGCTCGGACTGCTTCTACGACGAGGAGAACGAGCGCGGCGCGGGAAACAGCTGCGACATTGTGAACAGTGCGAACTGCCAACATGGCGCCGGGTGCAGCAAAGTTCCCGCTAAAAAGAGGGTTAGGTACCAGACCTCCGCTGATGTCATCATGCTCTCGTGATGTACAGATAGAAAATGTAGACATAATAATCAAAAAGTTTCATGTAAAAGAAGCTATTCCGAACAATATGCATAAAAATACATACCACGTAAGATACGTCGCAATAGTGAGATTCCTAGTGAGAATTTATGCGGGAATTTGGAATTTATCGGGTAATCAAATTATGCCCCTCCCTTAAGCGTACACAGAGGTACTTATCCAAACTCATCTATACTTTACACAAACGGGGTGTCTACTTTGCACTCAGTCCAAAGTTATGGCAAAAAAAATTGTTTGAGAACGACAACAAACCGAAATTTTCCATTTAAATGATAGCAGTGATCAAAATCAATTAATATTAATTAATAATATTGCTCTTAGTTTTTTAATATATTTTAATTGGAATTGATGTTTGTACAGGTATATTTTATAGATAGCCATGTAGGTATACGGTGTATATATTTTATGTCAAATAATTAAGAAAATGTAAAATAGTAATCAAGTTTGTAATAAAATTATATTTTAAGTCTCGTAAAAAGGTAGGAGAGTGTGTAAATACTAGTATGATTCATAATAACATTTTCTGTATTTTTATCTTTGTATTGAAACAAAAACGGTGTTAATGTTGTACACATTATTTGAATGCTGTTTCAAATGTGTTTTTTTTTTGCAAAACACCTTATGTTTTCTATAAATTAGTTTTAATACGATTTTATATGTTTATGTTCATAGTTTGTGGATTTTCGCTCTATTTTATTTATTGTAGAGCTACATTTTTAGTTGCACTTTTTTTAAAACTGTTTATGACCCAGTTTTAAAATAAATCTCATTTGTAATATATATTTTTTAATAAATTTCGACCCGATAAATATCAACATTTTATCAAATCTATCGTGGCACGTGTTTCGTTGCATTCAGTACTATTATCAAATGCCTTGTACGGTGTACTGAATGCATCTAAACATGTGTATATTATATTACAAGATCATTTTATATTATATTTCTTGTAATATTATATTATATTACAAGAAATATAAGTAAAATATAAATAAAATATCACTGAGTGATTGTTGAATCAATTAATGTAATAAACATATTTCATCCGTTGTAAATCAATATTTATATTTATGTTTTTATTGTATTTTACACAACCCTTATTATCCATATTAATTATTTATCATTATTTATCATTTCATTTTTAAGTAAACATTTTGACATGTAATTTTTTGATATATATATTTTTTTTACTTTAATAGTTTAATTATTTATAAACAATTAAGCAATCTTCGCTAAGGATAATATTTTTTAACTTTTACAAATAAAAGCAAAAATAAAGTAAACAGTTTCCTTTAAAATAATATAATAAAATATTTTCCTTTTTACTATGGAGCGTTAAGCCTTATGAATATATTACATATATTGTTGGCAAAAATGACTTCATAGTCTAGTGGTTGGTAAGATAATTATCCTAATTATTATTATCTGCGGGTAACATTCCAGAATATACGTAACGACATAATAACTACAATTTAGTTTCCCTATGTTTAATTTTAACGATAACTATCCATTGTTAGAACTATAAACCATTTACCAAGTTGCCGCACTACTCCAATTATTTGTCTAACGACGTAACAGTAATCCTGCACCAACATTTTTTAAAGTAAAACAGGAAAATTAACATAAATAAAGTAAATGTTTTTAAAAAACATCGCACTTCTGTATTGTAATTTTTTTTTTTAAATTATTTATTTGGCAGTCACCCAGTGAAAGAATGGTTCTGCCAGTGTCAAGTATTATTTTTATTTACAAACATAAAATTAATAGAAAATAATAATTGTACACTTTGAAAGGTATTTTGTCTCGTATTTTTTTTTGTTAAAATTGTTTTTGTCATAAATATTTTTAACATACAATCTAAATCATTTTTTAAGAAATAATTTCACCCAAGTCCATTATACTCTTCAAATACAATAAGACATAATACTTTTTAACCAATGTGTATAGCCATGTTAGTTAAAAGAGTTTTGAAAGCGTAATCTTCTGTACATTTTATTAATTAATTTGGGCATTAACTTTGAAGAATAATATATATATTTGTATTTTCACTTGATTAAATGAGATTATATTTAGGTCTTAACACTAGTTGTGTTTACAATAATAAACTCAAAAGTGGTATTTTACCCTAATTTTTTATTTACTTACCCTCTTTTAGTTCCAAGAAAAATTAACATTTTTTTTTCTTGGACTGACTTTGCAGTATAAATAAAATGCAAGTCAGTGTGAGTTTTCGATTTCAATTTCGATTGAATAACAACAAAAAATTCAAACTATCTCATGTATTAAAAATGCAGAAATAAAAATGATTTTTTGTGGTTCACTTATTTTTCCACCTATATAAAATAACCCATTGAATTGTGTATTCTCGTCTTCTCTAAAGCTTATGTTTATAAAGCTTATGTTTTATCCTTATTAAATTTCGGAAGTACAAAGCCAAAGTAGGCACCTAAAGGGAACCTAAACTCTACAAAATGTTTCCGCGAGCAATTCACATTTGCAGTAAAATTCCCCGCTTATTTGAAAATTAAGAGGCAAAACAATTTCTTGCGAAGTATTAAAATTTATCTTAGTGACTAAGATTTCAATAATATATAAAAGAAAACAAGTAAACTTTCACAGTGATATAGGCTTTTTTTCAAATGTAAATTACATGTTAGGTTAGTTTTGAGTATTTATATTTGATAAATTTACATCGAGCGATTCATTGTGTACCTACCGTTATCGCATCTCGATGGATCCCAGACATATCCACAATCAAAATTGTGGATAAGTACCTACATATTTGGTTGATTCAATTACTTCATATACTTAATTGTATATTTTCTTCTTATGATTTTTATACACTTTTTTTATAAAATATGATTTTTAATTGATAATTCAAGCACTAACTTAATGATTTTCTTTTTTATAACTCAATAATCACTATATATATTTTTTAAACATAACTTGCTGTACCACACACGCGTTGCTGTGTCTCGATCTGGTTAAACGGGAAAGAAAAAAAATAGAAAGCACACGTTTCTTATGTTCAATTTCACAATGTTTGTAGGTATAAAATAACTTAGCAGCTGTCAATAAAAACGCTGTTCGCCTTTAGCAATGTTTAGTATTGCGTGAGTTGCTGTTATGTTCAACAGATGGCACTACCATTGCGCTAAAAAAAACTGTTTAAAAAAATATTTTACCTGCCACAGGTAAAAATGTCTATCGTAAATATATTAAAAACGCTAGTATTAAAATGCAATGTGGCGTTAAAATTTCCTTAGAACATTTGAGATTTTCAACAAACCACCATTTACATTTTTACTGTAATATACATATTATAATGTCGACCGCTTTCGAAGCAAACAGCTTTCTTGCCAAATCGTCAGAAAGATGCTGTTTGCTTCGAATCTGGTTAAAGTTATGTTATAATAAGATAAAGTGATTTTAACATAAAATAATTTTTTTAAGTTTTATTATATTATTTTTTTTAATTGTTTTCTCTTTTGCTCTTTCTACAAAACCTTGTTTATATTGTAGTGTTCAACAACTTTGTCCACATACTGTACATAAAATGTAAATAATAAATACCCGAATTCGTATAAAAGATTTTCGTTTGTTTTTTATACGAAGTGATGTACATTTTTATACGGGAACACAAAACGCTTTTATTGTACATAAATGTAGATTTAATTATCTTTTAAATGGTGTATATATATGTATACAATATCACATTATACATGTAAATGTGTAGTTTTAATATAAAACGGTAAAGTAATAAATTATATTTATAATTTTACAGTTACAATAAATCGGGGTAATATTGAGCTTCTGGGCGCATTCAACAAACTAAACTATTTCGTATGTCCATTTTATCTTCCTAATAACTGATGCGATGTTCTAAATATATTTTTTTGTATCTTTGATTAATGCACTACCGTATTTTACAAAAAATCTTAAGATCAGAAGTTCTTAAACATTTATATACCTATCGAAAATTGTACCGACATGTGAAAGGTCAATTGTATATATTATATATACAGGTTTCAAAAATTAGTACGGATGTTCAATAATGGGCAGGATGGTAAACGTTACACATGTCGCTCCCTCCTTTCAACAACGTCATATATCAAAAATCGTCAATTTTCAGTTGTGCATGTTTTCGGAATGCCCAGAAAATGTACTATATCCCAGTAAAAGCGGAATATTTTTAACTTAATATTTACCTAATTTCATTAATTGATTCGGCATTCACTTTGTGGTAAAATCTAGCCATTTTTAACTAATGTTTTCCTTAGTAAATATCACTTTTTCTTAAAATCTACTGGGACACGTGTTTCGATGCATTCCGCATCATTTACATCCGCATCATACGGTGTTTGAAAATGATGCGGAATGCATCGAAACACGTGTCACAGTAGATTTTAAGAAATAGTGGTATTTACTAAGTAAAGCATTAATTAAAAAATAATATTTACCCGCTACAGGGCAGAAAGTGTTGTTTTTGAATTTTTAAGAAAAGGTTGATTTTTTTTTTAATATCCTTAATATTTTTCAATTGGAGAAAAAATAATCAGGTTTTACCTAAAAAGATCTGTTGCACAGTAAAAAGTTCAATAAGTGGCTTGATATTTATTTTTAATACATTTCATTATATTTTTAAACATTAAAAAAACGATCTCCTGAAAACTCAAGTTTTTTGATATATGATGTTGTTGAAAGGAGTGAGCGATGTGTATAAAGTGATTGCTTAAGCCAGCCAAATGCCAGGTCGTAAGCCCTGAGAAGCTTAGACTCCCATCTTCTTTCGTATAAAGAGGAATGATAGATGTTTCACATCAAGTTGAGATCCCATTACTTAATATGTAACTTATTTTTTAACGTGCATGCTGAATTTCTTATTCAAGGGACTCATACACATTAGTGTACAAGCTAGTACGAGTACGGGTATGCAGCCCTGAGTGCCCGTTTAATACCTACTATTCCTCTTCCATATATTTTCCCGTACAGCAGTAATATCCTTCATTATTATCTCCTTCATTTACGTCAACTGCATCCCACCAAATGTATCTCAATCCCATACCCATGAATCATAAATCTCGATCGAGACAACTCCATGACGATTTAATAAGGTGCCATTTGCACCACTACGGTGTCGAATGGGGTCATATAACATTTTTTTAAATGCCATCACAAAAATAATGCAAGATAATCAAAATTACCCAGATTTGTTGTAATACAAAACGTTTAAAATATTCAAGTTTATATTTGTCACTAATAACAACAAGAATCCGAATTTAACTTAAATTAAAACATGTATATAATAGCTATATTTATGTATTATGTTCATGTGTAATTGTAAATGTGTGTGTTATATTAGATTTATTTAAACAATAAATAATTAAATATTATTTTAATAATGTAAATTGAAAACTTTGGGACAAAAACCACACATGTTGCAAAAACCCATTTTTATATGTAACAGTAAAAACCAAATATCTTTGTTAGCATATTACAAAGTGCAGCATATTTTTCACATTTGATTTCCAGCTATGCGTAGGTAATCGTAGAGGAGGATATGAGAATGTAAAAAAATTAAAAATAAACTCCTATGTTTTCCCTAAAATAAATATTAGTGATTTTACACTGTAATATTTATTTAATATTACCCTGGACTGGTTCCTGAAGCGCAAGAGTGATCACCTTGCCTTCATGTAAGTGATAATCAAGATAACACTGCGTCAATTCGATGCAGTGCCCTACGCACCATTGGGAGCGTATAAGGGTTATAAGTAAGTAAAAGTAATGTTTTCCCTACTTACCTGCATCCAGTGATGCATAGGGCATTGCATCGTATCGGCGCAGTGTGATACTCATCTTTACTTACCTAAAGGCGATGTGATCAGTCCTGTGCGTTCAAATACCATGATATTATATAAATATTACAGGTTAAAATTATAATAAAATAATAAAACCCTTATCCGCACCCCAATGGTGCATAGGGTACTGCTTCATATAAACGCAGTGTTATCTTGATCGTTTACACACGAAGGAAAGGTGATCAGCCCTCCGCTTCAGGTACCAGTCCAGGGTAATATTGAATAAATATTACAGTGAAAAAATCACTTATATTTATTTGACCCCCCCCTGGGAATCGAACCCGGGACCTTCAGAACGGTAGCCGAGCGTGCTGACCATTACACTACGGAGGCGGACAAAATTTATTCGGCAGCCGGCGGCTGATTTATTTTCACCCCATATAAAGTGAACACGGGACAACTAACTCAGTAGCCGAATGCGGTAACCGCTTCACTATGTTACATTTCAAATGTTAATTATTATTTTTATTGTTTTATCTGAGGTTTTATTTTTATTCAAATATACTAGTTTTTGATAAATGACAAAGTTGTGAAATAAATGGTTAGTGGGTTAAATTAGTTAGTAGGTTGAGTAAGAAGTAAAATATAATAATAGAGGTCGGGATATACTAATTTATTATTTAATATGTGTGATTGAATTGGGATAAAAGTAGATATGTAATGAATGCATTGGTTGTGAGATTATTTAAAAAAATTCTCTCCTTTTTTCAAGGAATAACCCGCAAAGCTTCTATTTTAATGGCTTGTCCGCAGGTAGGAAAGGGAATACATTACAATCACCCAGACCAATTTAAAAAAATTATAAGCTTCGTACTGAGATTTCTTGGTGGAACTGCATTTATTTAATAAAATAACACCTAAATTTAAAAATAAAAAAAAAACAATAACAAAAACGTTAAAGTTGTTTCCACATTATAAAAAATAATTGTGGAATTCAATAAAACGCAAATAAAATAATTGTGGAAAAAACTATATAGGTATTAATGTATTATGTATTAATTTTTAAATCAAACACAGATTTTTGAGTTTACTAAGTTGTATTTTATTAACAAAAACACATAAAAAATCAATATTGTGACAATTGTTTCGCCCAGTTATGACATTTTCAATTGGCGTTTAATTTATAGAACTCAATTTTTATTTATGTATTAATTTTTAAATCAAACACAGATTTTTTGAGTCTACTAAGTTGTATTTCATTAACAAAAACACAATTGTTTCGCCTAGTTAAACGAATGTCTTCGTTTGAAAATGCCATAACTAGGTGATACAATTGTCACGATATTAATTTTTAATGTGTTTTTGTTAGTAAAATACAACTTAGTAGACTCAAAAATCTGTGTTTGATTTAAAAATTAATACATAAATTAAAATGGAGTTCTACAAATTAAACGCCAAATCAATAAATAAATAATTTTATTATATGAAAATAAATATTTCTTCAACTCAGTTGAGCATCTACTGAACTATACCCTGGCGCCTGTCATATTAACATAATTATTTTTTTTTTAAATCCGAATCATATGTACAACTTTTCACATAGTTCTTTAAAATGTTAAATGCAATGAAAAATGCAATTTTGTGGATTATAAAATTGTAGTTAAGCTTGAATATGAGTACACATGTTAGAATTTTTTTAAATTATTAATGTAATTTTTTGGTTACAGTACCTTTTGTAAAATTTTATAATAAATATAATTTTATGATAAATTTCATTCAAACAAAAGTGGAAAAAATAACAAAATATATCTTTATGAATAATTTTACAATCCAAGTCAGAGCTTAAATCAACATCTACATATAAATAATAATAATTATCAAAAATTATCAAATCTTGCAAAAGAAATGTTTCTTGTTGTATGAAATACATAAATCATAACCATTTACAACATTTTGAGTGTGTCCAAATACTTGTTCACAAAATCTGGATTATCTCCAATTACAGGAGTTATTTTCATATAATTTTTTGACATCTCATCAAAGATGAAGAAGAATATGAATTCTGGCCCCGTAAATGCCCAGACTTCCATATTCTTCTTCATCTTTGATGAGATGTCAAAAAATTATATGAAAATATCTCCTGTAATTGGAGATAATCCAGATTTTGTGAACAAGTATTTGGACACACTCAAAATGTTGTAAATAAATTATCTGGTCAAATTATAAGCTTAATAATAAAAATGAAAATGGTATTTTCTGGCGTTTCTCATGTTTGTGATTATAATCCAGGATTCGGATCTCACATACTAATAAAAGAGTTTCTGCTTAGTAAAAAGCTTCTTTACATCTCACCAATAGATGTCTCTAGTGAAGTTCTAGTGATTCAAGAACAAGGTTTCTAAATTAGTTCATATATATAGAACTTCCAAGAATTTGAGTAGTGTGGTTGTCAATAATGGGTAGAATTGGTGAATGTTACATGTGTGTAAAGTGATCACTTAAACCAGCCTATGACGGTCGTCAGCCCCGTAAATGCCCAGACTTCCTTATATCATAACCATAATACGAAATGGGATTAAGTCTTCTACTGCTATCACGCTGTTACTCTGCAGTAGGCAAAATGATAGAGGAGATGACAAAATGCCAAACGTATCTGCCGTGTAATACACTCCTGGCTTCATCAACTTCCACGCATTTAGTCATATAATCTCTGCGGGTTACGTATACTTTTAATATGGCCAAATTTCAGATTCCGTCTTGGTCGATTAAGAACACTTGTTATAGTAGCCGCCTCTACTCTTTCGTTTACACTTGCCAAATGTACTTTTCTAGTCATTCACTCATCCAAGCCTACAATATCTTAAGAAGAATAATAAGAACCTATGGCTTGCTTGTTCCAAATATTGTTAACTCAGCCTAAAATTTCTTTAAATTTTCTTTAAATTATCAGGCAAGAGTCTTCGAGATAGAATAAAAAACGCCAGGTCAGGAAAATATGTGAGATCGAAGATGTCGTTAGGTGGGGAAGGCAACAAAGGAGACAATGGTATGTGAGGAGAATGGAACCATCCAGACTCCCCCACATCACACTGTACGGCCAAACCCATGGTAGATGACTCCCGGGCAGATCACCAAAGAGATGGGTCGATAGCCGGGAATTAACATCGCAGGAGGCTAATCCCTCATAAAAACAGGCCACAAGGCCAACAACAAGATGAAGAAGAAGAAATTTTCTTCATTTTTAACTTCTTTATACATAAGTTTTTTCCCAACATTTGTCTAAAAGATTGCATTTCAACAGCATTTTCTCTACTTGCAACTTTTTTCAACAAGTTCAACGTGTAATTTTGACGTAAGCTTAAATTAATAGTCATTGCGAAACTCGTAAACATTTTTCAGAAATTCAATTAAAATAAATTTTCTAGAATTTGAATTAAATATTTAAAACGTTTTAAAACTTAAAACTATGAACCAGAATAAAATTTTAAATCATGTCACTTTTTTACACTTGGTTGTGGATCTCTTAGTATATAAGATTAAAAAAGAAAGTATTATGGTACTTGAAATTGTAGAATGATGAATGTTATGCAGTATGTAAAGTGATCACTCAGACCAGCCAATTATAAGTCGTTAACCCCTGTAAATGCCATGACTTCCATATTCTCTTTTCAAAAAAACTCTTTTTTCTGTTGATGTATCTGTTTTTATTTAAATTTATGTATTTAAATTCCTTAAAATGCTACATCTAAAATTCTGTACAAAGAGTTTGACATAATAGATAACAATAATAATGTTAATAAAATTTACATTTAAGATTTACCATATAAGAAAACGTAGTTTATAACTTGTTTTAAAAAATAAAATTATAAATAAAAAAAATCCTTATCATAATGTTGCTGAATTATTAAAATAATAATGCACAATATCTATATATGAAAATGTAATTATGTTAGTCTTTTATAATAAAATCAAATGTAGGTACATAAAAAATATTTATTAATCTGTACAATATTGATGTAGATATTTAATTATAATATATAGATAATATTTATGTAGATAAATGTAATAATATAAATAACAGTAATTATTCTTGTGATGTTGTACTACTCTTGTAATGCTTAATTTATAAGATCATTAATATACCTACTTTAAAAATCAACAGTTAGAATGTAACACACGAATGACTGTACAAACTTGTTAAATTATTTTAAACCGAGAAAAAATGTAATAGATATGGAACATATATTAAAAAAGAGTCATTTTTTAGAAGGGTAATTTTATTTTTCTCCACATACAGCATACCTTAACTATTTGACAATCGTAAGAGGCATCTTTGGGTGCCTGTCCATTTGGCTCGCTGTTGTGCTACTTTATTAAGTAAGCATCTAAACTCCCCAGCCCTGCTTAGTACTGCATTGTTCCCTAAATGTTCTCACCAATGAATCCCCAACATACGCCTGTAGCATCACATCTTAAACACCTCCAGTCGCTCCCGCTCTGCTTGCCCGATAGTCCACATTTCGCTTCCATGTAACAGTATGCTCTAGACTGGAGTTTTAATTAAGGTTTTTTCTTATTTTTAAACTTACATATATTATGATCATGTAAACAGAATGTCAGATGACAGACTTCCACGTTTCACCCTTCAAGGTAACCTTAAAGGACAGGCAGATCTCCAAAAGGGTGGAAAGACAGCTGGGAGTCAACATCCCAAGAGCTACAAGCAGAGGCACAAACAGATCCTTAGGATCTAGAAAAAGAAGAAGGAGAAGAAGAAGACATATAATATAAGATTAAAAAGATAAAGATTTTTTATTGAATGCTATTTATGCTTATTTCCGGCTAAACTTACTTGTACACTACTTGTTAACTTCCATACACAATTCCATACCTGGACTCTACATGAAACTTAAAGGAAGTCATTATCATAATGAGAATTCATTATGTTAGTGACCTCCTTAGGAAGTTAGGAAGGTCAGGTTAGGAGTCAAAACAATCGGCGGGTATGTATGAGGAGATGCATGAACGTGGAAGAGGCGAAGAATGTTTGCAAGGACAGAGTGGTGTGGCGTTCTATTCTCTCTGCCTACCCCTGCGAAGAAGCGGCGTGATGGTTAGTTAGCTTTTTTTTAGAATTCATTAATTTCTCGGTAAGGTTAAAGTTCTGCGAATAGACATCTGATTGGAAATCTATTGAAAACCCAGGTCTATCGACCTGGCTTAAAGTCTCGGAGAAGACTCTCACTTTCAGTCGTCTTGCATATTTTTCTGAGCTTCTTGGTCTTTTAATCTGTTTGTACAGATCCTGCGAGTTTCATGGCGTGATCAGGTCACCAACCTAGAGGTCCTCCGATGGATGAATACCAATAAGGAACTCCTACCAACCATCAAGCAGAGAAAGCTGATGTACTTCGGACACTTTATGAGAAATGAAAAATATTGTCTTCTCCACCTAATCATACAAGGAAAGATTGAGGAGTGAAGAACTCAAGGACGCCGAAGGATATCATGGCTGAAAAACCTGCAACAATGGTTTGGCAGAAGCACCAAATCTCTGTTCCGAGCTGTAGCATCAAAATTGAAGATAGCCATGATGATCGCCGATCTTCGTTAGAAGTGGCACAGAAACTTCTTTCTTCTTCTTCAAGAAGACAGAGCAAAATGTCTATCTCCATATTTTGTAGTCTTGGGCAATATAAGCGCTACATCTGGTCATGTCTCAGACTTGTCGGTCCATCTTGGACTTAGAACTCTTGTTCTCTGTTCTTGTGCATTCTCAGTGACTTTGATTTCTCCGGGTTTTCTCTTTCCTTCCTAGCAACATGTCCAAAATAGGAAAGAAATATTCTCTTATATGTGCAGAGAACCTCTCATTTGGCCGTCTCACAGTCCATACGATGCCTACGCATCAAATGCATCGAGCGATTCATATGTTTTTTTTTCAGTATAAGTTTTGATACCATACGGTGATATTGAGAATACCAAGGCTTTCACTGGTCAAACTTTAATTTTCCTTGAGACGGATTTGTTATTTTCAAAATTCAGTAAAAATATTGCAGATTTGGCAAAATTTATTAATTTTTTCACAGCATCCATTCCTCCATGATATATCCTACATAGATAGATTAAATTTCTGATATTTTATAGTTAAATCAAATAATCCAATTGTATACATTTAAAGCATTTAATAGAAGAAACATCTGGAAACATCAAAACCCAATCAAAAGATTTGTAAATTATTTGTTAATTGAAATATTTTACACATTTCAATCATAATGAATTATCATTACAATATTATATATTAAAAGAAATTTATTTTCAAAAAGTGTTACAATAAATATTATGCAGTATAGAAGTACGGTGGATATGACACTACTCCTCATTTTGCGCATCATTCTGTTGTTCATATTTTGTTCCATTTAAACCCCTTCCAAAAGGTGACTTTGCATTGGTCATTAAATAAAAATTACCAGAAATCCTGAAAAAAACAATTGAACATTTTTAAAAATAAATAATGAAAACCCAATTTAATTAAGTTTAAATAAATATTGAAAATATAATACAGTAGTAGTTGTAGTGTTGAGTATTTGTGACATTGAGAATTTAGTGATGGGACAAATTCAATAATAATTCAAATAATCCATAAATACTAAGGAAAAATACAGTAGCCATTGAGTATTCATGACTAGTGATGGGATAAATTGAATAATTATTCATTTAATCCTTTTTTTTTAATATTTCATAGTTAAAAGTCAATCAATTTATGAATTTGATAAATTGAAATTACTCGATAGATTAAGATGAATTACATACTGCATTGGCTCTCTGATGACAGGCCCTGAAAGCCCTGAAAAAACCTAAATTATTCTAAATTTTTGACCGAAAATCTCCCTTTTTTTAAAAATATTAATATGATTACGTAAGTATTTAATTCACCATAATAATTTAATTATTTGAATCTTAAAATCTCTTGATTTATAAGAGCGATGTCTCGACATATGCAATTCCACTATCAATGACTTTGTCTAGGAACAAACCCCCACGAAAACAGAGGAATGACTGTATAACAACTTACTAAAATAATAATTCTCACCTCGGTGAAGCTTCATATCCCATGTATACTATATTTTTAGTCAGACAATTATCATATTTAAATGCTTCATATTCCGTACATTCAACAGCGGGAAAAGCTTTGGGATTACGAACAGACTCTGCATAGTAATGACAAGATCTCCGGTGACTGCATAAAGCTGAAACATATCAGTAAAGTTTAATATTAAGAAGTTGACACGATTATTGTAGATAGAGACAGACTTCAAACCACCACTGTCACCTACAGGCAGTGGCGGGCACAGGGAATTAATTAGGATAGGCAGTAGAGGTATGTAGTGAGGTAAGCTAGTTACTACTTACTAAGGTAGGCAGTAGAGGTAGGTAGTAAGGTAGGGCAGGTACTAATTGTGTTTTTATATGTCACGCGCTTAAGTTTTTCTGCCTATGTAGAAGGCAAGCCCCTGCTTTGAGGACACTTATGAGGCACCCACGCCAGAAAAAGAAGATAATACATTTATTTTTTACATTTTAATCAAGAATTCTTTCATTTCTTTAAGAAATTTATACGAATGACGAAAAACTCAATGGCTGTTATGACTTGATGAATGGGATTTCCCAATTTCTAATTGTTGAATAGATATCAGTCTGTTAGAGCTTTAATAATGTAAAAATAAAAATTAAGTAATGGCAGTGTCCTTAAACATAAAATCTCAAACTGAATCAGGTAAAAAACCTGATTGAAACTATTTAATCTTTTTTACCATTCTTTCATAATAAGTAAAGAATATTCATTATTCACAACATTTTGAGTGTGTCCAAATACCTGTTCACAAAATCTACATTTATCTCCAATTTCAGGAGTTTCTCATGTGTGTCATTATAATCCAGGGTTCGGACCTCACATACTAATAAAAGAGTTTCTGCTCAATAAATAGCTTCTTTTCATCTCACCAATAGATGTCTTTAGTGAAGTTCTAGTGATTCAAGAAAAATGTTTCAAAATTGGTTAATATATATAGAACTTCCAAGAATTTGAGTAGTGTGGTTGTCAATAATGGGTAAAATTGGTGAATGTTACATCTGTGTAAAGTGATCACTTAAACAAGCCTATGACGGTCGTCAGCCCCTTAAATGCCCAGACTTCCACATTCTTCTTCATCTTTGATGAGATGTCAACAAAAAAAATATACATATTGTGAAAAAAAGGAGTTAAAGGTTATTTTGCAATATTCTCACAAGTTGTATAGTAATACATACGTATGAATTGAAAGTTAGAAGATCCTAGAGATTTAAATATACTCTGTTGTGGGCATCCCGGTTGTAAAGCTTCTCCTCCGTTGACCCAAAACACAGCTCTTCCTTCAGAAAACCGTTGTCCCATGCCCCTTGAGTCTGTGTGGATTGTGTCTACAAATAGCGCATCATCTGGATCCAATTTCCCACTTGCAACAGTAAAGTAGATAAGGGGAAGTGCACAATCCAATCCTGTAATTCTTCAACCAGAAAAATAGTAAATCTAATTATACGACAGAAAAAAAATTACAGTACTTTGCTTAACAGTAAATTAGCAACTCTTGGCAATTAGCAAAATGTACCTGCCACCGTCGTTTTGTATATTTTTTCCATCTAATGGCAGTAATCAGTAATGCTGTTAAAATTTGACATTGTAATAAAAAGTTCTTACACAAAAAATTTTTGGCCAGTCTTCACTTCCTTAATTCTACTCTCATTTGGTATATTCTCAAAATGTACTCTTAAAATATATTATCCAGTAAATTGGAATGCTGCTCGGAAACCATATGCCAAAAAAACCAAAGCTGACACTTAGTATTTTTAATATTTATTTAGAGTTCCAAAATAAAAATATTGACATATCGTAGTCGTACAGGAGAAAGTGACCAACTACTAAAACTTAAAATGTTCAGGAGGGCCATTTAAGTCACTATTGCTTGGCAAGAAAATAAACACCAATGCAGTTAGTCATTTTTAACTAGTCAATATATTATACTTCCAAGTTTGAAATCCTTTGGGATGTTTTCAGGGCAATATTAAGCTAGTAAGATATCAAATAGTCAATGATCACGTTTTTGTAAAACAATGCACTTGGTCACTTTCTTTGTGTGACTACGATATAAAAATGTAACTATTAATCCCAAAAAAAAGTAATCAAGACCAATGATTCTGAATTATGATAACTCTGTTCCTATACATCCCATTCACCAATTTTTTCAGTAAGAACTATATACTATATTCCAGATTTTCATTTCGATAGTCTGCGCTGACATGCCATTTTTATGGGGATGTTAAGATAAGATACAATCGATTGTAGATGAAATTTTAAAAAAGGTAAATCAAAAATATTACAAACAAATTTTAAGGAGCTCCATTATAATAACATTAGGTAGAACAAAGGGGTTTAAAAAATGAGACCAATGCCATATGAGGTCAATGATTCGTATGAACTTGTTTTTGAACCTTTATGTAATTGCACCTTCAAATAATATCCAATTGTACAAAATCAGCATTTCCATATATATTTAAAAAAAAAACAAGTTATACCTTTGCAGAGTCACGCCAGATGATTTCAAGGTACGTCCAATGGCAGCAGCAACATGGCATCCTAGAGAGTGTCCTATAACATGTAGACGGGTCTCGCGCAATCCTTGCGCTATAGCCTGTAGCAAATAATATCCAACTGCCCGACCAACCTTAAATTATTCACATAAAGAAACAATATTCACAACAATAGAAAATAATATACTTTAAATTTAATATACTGTCTATTCAATTCTGAACTAAAGATTAAGCAAACAAATTTTTAACTTTGGACTGACTGGAGCATTTCGTCGTAACGTAACATTCGCGGCGAGCATCCGACTTTGGTTGGAGCACTCGGAATGCTGTACTGACTATACGAATGCATGCATCGTAACGTGTTACATAACGACCAAATGACTCCAGTCAGTCCCCACCTTCATACATCGAGCTTTCGAATAAAGTTTAAAGATGTAGTATAAAAATCCACAAAAACTGCTCAAAATGATATCTTTAAATAAATCTCGACCAATGAAAATATTTGATTTCTTTAAGAAAAAGTGAATAAATACATTTAAAATTTCACAAAACATATTTATTTTATTTGATAAAAATACCCTACAGATTCATTGTACTGTAATCTGAATGCTCCACTAGTCCGAACAAAGTGTAAATTTTTGGCATTCGGATTATAGAGATCCTGCTGTATTTCATATAAAGTTTTATATGTCTATTAGATCTAACGAATTTATAAAATTGTGTTTGATTAAAATATCTACACAACCCTGCCTTCCACTAAAATTCAGTTCTGCAAGGACATAAATTCTTCTTTGTTCTACTAGAAATCTTATCTTATCTTATAACCCTTATCCGCACCTAATGGTGCATAGGGCACTGCATAGAATTGACGCAGTGTTATCTTGATCATTACTTACATGAAGGCAAGGTGATCACTCTTGCGCTTCATGAACCAGTCCAGGGTAATATTAAATAAATATTACAGTGTAAAATCACTAATATTTAGTTTCACTCCCCCTGGGAATCGAACCCGAGACCTCCAGCGCGGTAGCTAAACACGCTGACCATTACACCACGGAGGCAGACTTTTACTAGAAATACCCGAGGATAATTAATACAGCTGTAAAGTGTACCGTCAACGTGTTGGTTGCTGCATTGGTGAGATATGAATTAGTAGCCATGTTTATCCAGTCTAAGGTTATCACATTTGTGGACGGTCTCGCTTGGAGGTATGCAGTCACTACCACCATATCTCTAAGAGAATTCACGCTTTGCTCATACCCGTGAATATACAAAACAGTGTTTTCATTCTTCTTGTAACTTTTTGAAGACAATACTTTGGTCAAATTTGCCAGTACATATGTACTATATTGTTTTATGGTAGTTCTGAAATAGAAAAACAATGTTTAAATATATAATTTATTTTTGAAGCATTAACTTACAACAACTATAACTGTAACTTACAACATTTTGAGTGTATCCAAATATGTACTTGTTCACAAAAATAATGTGAAAATGTAACTTTGTTTTAAAATCACTATAAATATTTTATAATAACTTAATTATAATGTCTATAGGTTATTATCTAGTATTAATCAGTCTTGATAAAGAAGCGGTTAGTTTCGAAACCGGTAGACATTTAAATTAAGTTATAATAATAATAATATAATAAAACCCTTATCCGCACCCCAATGGTGCATAGGGCACTGTGTCATATAAACGCAGTGTTATCTTGATCGTTTACACATGAAGGAAAGGTGATCAGCCCTCCGCTTCAGGTACCAGTCCATGGTAATATTGAATAAATATTACAGTGAAAAAATCACTTATATTTATTTTACCCCCCTTGGGAATCGAACCCGAGACCTCCAGAACGGTAGCCGAGCGTGCTGACCATTACACTACGGAGGCGGACATATTAAGTTATAATAAATTAAGTTATAATAAAATATTTATAGTGATTTTAAAACAAAATTACATTTTAATTACGTTTAAATATCTTTAAAATATCAAGATATTATATGTTTCAATGGAGACGAAGTATCTTTTAAAATAAAGGAAATATGAAAGGGCATTTACGGATATATTTGAGTTAATTGATCACTTTATACACTGTAATGTTCATCATCCCGCCCATTATTGACCATTCATATTACTTGAATTCTCTGAAGTTTTATATATGTTTCGCCTACTTTCAAAATCCGCCAGATCCAATTTTATAAGATTTTAAAATAAATACTCTATCGGAATGCCAATTGTGGGTTTTATTGTTTAAAATATTTATATACTTGAAAACACTGCTAAAAAATACTTAAAACCAGCGTTGTACTTCAAATTCCACTATATTCATGGAACTTGCCTTCTGACCCATGTCAGCCAATCAGAGAACGGGGATATGTCAAAAATTAAGATGACGTCATTATCGGTTTGTGTCTCGTGTTTTTTTTAAATACTGAAAAAAATCTAAAAAAAATTTAAAATTCTCTATTTTATAATATTTTATCTAAAGATAGACAAATCTTTTAAACATGAATGTTACCTGGAGAATTTTGCATGTTTTATAATAGGCGACACATTTACAATGTTGTTTTTTTTTTAAATACATTGTTTTTTTTTTACACATTGTTAGTGCTGGTTTTTTCATCGACCCCAATCGTAATTACAAGTAACCTAATCACAAGTAACCGCGAATGCAAATCCGATCTGTACAATGTTTTTCGGCATCCCTCGCTGCACCAAAAGTTAGCAAATAGAACGCTTATAAGCAACTCCCGGTCTCTACCAACAGTATGTAAAAGATGCTTTTAAGCATTTCCTGCAAAGAATGTGCTAACAACTTCTTTTGTATCTCAGTTGAAACAATCAATGGAAGTTTAGTGCAACCAAATAATTAACAAAAATATTGGTTCCGAAATATTTGATAAATGAAAATGATGAAATACCACTTTTGATAACAATGATGGTCGATTGAAACACCACTACTTAACCTTTTCATAGCCGCAAATAAATTACGCCGCAGTGCTCAACAGGCCAAGTATTTTTTTGAAAAAAAAAAGTTGTCTAAAGATTTTTTTTTTGTTGTTTTTATTTAATTATAATTTACTTACCAAATATTATATCCCGCATCGATTGTTAGAGTTTTATTCTTGAAGTTAAACCAGTTTCAAATTTTCAGGGTTGTCACACTAAGTCGCACACGCAAGTTTTTATTAAATTTAATATTAACACACAACTATTATTTATCAATGGAATATTTTAAAATAATAAGAAAAACACAAAAAAATTGAGCAAAATAAAAACCCCTGGCGTTCAAAACAATCGATTAAAATAATCAATATTTCAAGTGGTTTGAGTGGTAGCCCTAATGACATCTGTCAACTGTCAGCTGAAAGTGATACCGATAAATCACTTAAAAGTATTTAAAAACTTTATAAAATATTTTGTGACAACTTCAACTGATGGCAATGTATGTTCCGTTTTTGACAGATTGTCAATATGAGTTAAAACTGCGGAGTAATACGTCATCAAAAGTACTGACGAGATATCTCGTCTCTGGTCATACGGGCACTCCGCCATTTGCCAAGATATCTCGTCTCTGGCAACCATCGGGTTAAGAAAAGTGAAGTAATATTTGGATTATTTTCTTATGCATGACTGATTAATTATCATTGAAATAAAATATTTCAGAAAAAAATTGGATGTTCAATGTTGATTTGAACACAGAACCTCATAATTGCTAATCGTTCTAATACAATGCAGAGACAGATGAACCAAAAATACGAGTATGCAATACACCAAAAATGTATTTACCCTTGAAATAGTTTTTTTATGATATGCATTATAATATTTATATGTATCCAACCTCATAAAAATAATAAGAATCAGTGACTATAATGGTTTGAGATGACTATCAGCATATCATCAATGTGCAAAAAATAATAATCATTTATGTTATACTAAAGTTACAATTGGCTGACGGCAAAAGGTTGGATGGAAAAATATACACTGCGATAATATTTCATGTAACTTTGTCCATTGAATATAAAATATACGCAGTGTAAAGGATACAGGATACAATTGATAAAAATGACAATTTATTGAGAATTAATTGATCATCAGCGGCATAGAAGTGACTTAAACATTAATAATATTACTAATTTTCTCCAGAAGGCTAAAAAAATTATTTCATTGGCACTAAAAATATCAAGTTGTGATCCATATTGAATAACTTAATTTGATTTTATAATAACTAGCGTCTAAAAGTGCAAAACTAAATAGATCAAAAATAATAATTTTTATTGTGTGACACATACCCATTATAGAGCCTCAATTGAAGATCTTCGACAGTATTTTCTCTCTTGCTCGAAACTATAAAGAATGAGTGTATTATTATAAAATAATTAAATAGGCGTTTTGATAAGAGTTTTTCTAAAATCAGCAACAATGATTCTTAACTTACCTTTTTTATTACATCTTACAACTCATATCGCTCACTCCTTTCAAGAACGTCATAAATAAAAAACCATCAATATTCAGTTGTGCATGTTTTCAGAATGCTTAGAAAATGTACTATATCCCAGCAAAAGGGATATATTTTTAAATTAATATTTACCCACTACTGGGCAAAAAGTGATGTTTTTGCATTTTGAAGAAAAGGTATTGTTTAATTATTTTTTTAAATAAACTAAATATTTTTCAAGTGGAGAAAAAAACTTCAGGTTTTACCTAAAAAGATCTGTGGCACAGTAAAAAGTTCTGTAAGTGGCTTGATATTTATTTTTAATACATTGCATTTTATTTTTAAACTTTATAAACGTTCTCTTGAAAAAAATTTTTTTGATTAATGACGTTCTTGAAAGGAGTGAGCGATATGTCAACCAATTACTCAAACAAAAGTTTTCTTGATTTTTTTCATGTATTTTTTTGCCAGATGTCTCAATAGGTCTTATTTTCCATTTTGGCATATTAATGGTCACTGGACAAGTTAGCAATAAGTTTTTCAGATAAAAGACCAATAATGAAAACGCGACTGCATTTGCTTCTGCATGCATTTTCTTTTCAGGTATACAATGTACTAATCATCTTGCTATCTTCTTTCCACAAGTACCTGATGGGCATCTATCTCTTTTTTTTTCGAACAATGTTTTATGTTTTTCATGCCTTTAGCACATTAAATTAGAAAAAATTCCAAAGCATTTGCACCATTCGCACTCTCATTGCACACAAAAATTTACATCATATCTCAGCTACAGCTTTTTGGAAGAGTCAAAGGTCTGTATATAATTAAAAGACACTAAACAAACTGATGCAACGGCTTAAAGACACCCATTAAACTTTCTCTAACAACGACCAATTTCGGTAAATTTTTGTAATTCATTACGTTCCCTGGAGCCTCCTGATTGACACCACTGTCCGTACATGAGAATTGCAATGTAGTACACGCATCAGTAATTTTAATACGGTCACTTTTGAGATCACAAACTGCATGTAAAATAATTTGGAATAAAATTCAACCATATTTCATATAAGATCATTCTTACCTCAAAGCATCAATCTCTGACAAAACAAAATATAACACATAATTAATCGTACAAACCTGTACACCAAAATACACAAAATATTACAAAGAGTATTGCTTTAGACATTTCTATAGTCCTCAACCACATCACAGCTAATACTGATTTTAGATATACCTAAATTATCATAGCCTGATGGTATACTACAATATAGAGGGCATAAAGAACTAATGATTCAGGAAGGTAATTTATTGTGCATTACCATAATTGTAATACAAATAAATATTTAGAGATTTATTATTCTCATAGAGCATTTATTTAGTATGTTATATAGCATTTGACGGCCTAAAAAGGATTTCATTAATATACCAATTTTGGAAATATCACTAGACTAGCTTTGATTACTTGAGAAAAAAATAGTTTTTAATAGATCCCCATATTTGAAAAAAATGAGAGGTCCAATCGATTTATCATTGAATGCATATTTCTTAACTGCAAAATGTAATACTAGAGATGTGATTTGAAAACAATTGGTCCAAGACTACCCATTAAAGAGTTTGTAATGAAAACCCTTGCTAAAATAAATTATTGAAGAATTTTATTTATTTTTGTCAGACATTTCAAAGTTTGAATTTACAACAATAAGTCCTTATTGGGATTTCGCATGCAGAAAACACGTTTTACAATACTTTTTTCTAAAGAAATTTATTCTGAATTACTTGTCTCTCAAAATCATTATTTTCTTGCTACTTTCCTTCATTATCCATTTACTAACCCTTACTGGTCCAATGTCGAATCTCATTCTACATCAATTTTTTGCTCTTAGGTCCCATGTCGGATGTTATTCGTCATTTTTTTCAGCATTAGTATTATTTATTTAAATTCTAAGCTTACATCTTTGTCACTCGTATCTTTTACAACAGTATGTGGAGCAGACCACAATATTTTTTTTCCAATTGGAATGTAACTGTCTACCTAGATTATTTTTTTTAATTTTGGGGGACCGGAAAGGGTTAATAGTTCATTAATACGTTATTTAATGACATTATGGATAATAGAGGTGGATTGTAGAATTTTGATGCATAATACTCACAGTTCCATTTGCCAAATGTAGTATCTGTTTTTTATGTAGATTTTGTTTTATTTATTTCCACATAGTTGATCTTGTTTTGTAGTCTATGGGTGTTTTCATGCAGTGTGTTATTAGTGTTTTTTTGTTGTTTTTCTTGAGATATGTGTGAGTGATTTGGAGATCTAATAAATAAAACACAAAATTAGATTCATCAGTTTATTTACCATATTTACGTACATTTAAATACAGTATAATAGTACATAATTTTACATTGACAACAGAATTTTTTTCCAAAAATCCAGCATAAGAATTATTTCTGCAACAAGTATTAAGTAAGCTAGTTTGCGAAAGACTCATTGTAGAATCCTCCATTTAAGAACACAAATAAAAAAATGGAATGTCAAAATACGAAAATACAGATATATTTCAATTAATCCATTTAATCTTTGAGAACAAAATATCCCATTGTTAAAAATATCCAGAGTGTTTAGAAATAGTTCCAATTGTTGAAACAAATCATTAAGCATATAAATGAACAATTAAATATACATTACGAGGAAATTTGATAGTACGTATTATCGACAAAGTATTATTCTGTTGCCACGCATTTTTAACTCTAGTGGAAAATAAAATTTGAAATATTATAACAAATACATATTGTATATATTGAGTAAATTCCATTATATCTATATATATGCATTTATGATACACAAAGTACACCGATTTATGGAGAGACTCACAAAAGAGGAGAAACATTATCTTTATAATAAACAACACCTAGAAGTATTTCCCAAATAGATTATAGTTATAAGAATTTGTTTCATATTTTAGAATGAGAAACTGTTTACTCCAATTTATATATATTCCTTTATATGACCTAAAGTAAATATATTTTAATACGACCTTTCGAAAACATGGTTCGAAAGATAACATTTAGTGAAAACCGATGAAACATTTTAAGAACGGACATTACTTTAACATTAAATGAAAACTTCGATATACCATCGTAGGGATAAATTGTTTAGATGTCTTTTTACTTATTAAGGTAAACATCAACAGCAAATTTACATCTAAATGATGTGTTATTTCTTTTTTATGAGGCCTTCATCTTTTTATCCCGTATCTTTTAAACAGGTTTCTCACCAGACACGCAAACCAGATATCACAAATGGAAATTATAGGATTACATACATATAACTAAACTTATATATAAATAATCAACATACAAGTAAATTCAAATTTAATTATTATTTTAAATTAATTTATCTAAAGCTACTACACATAAGATACAACGAATGTATTGCCCAATAGTACATTTTCAAATAAATTTTAAGTAAATTATTAAATTATAAGTCTTCACGTAATATGTATACACATAGTTTTAAGCTAACGGTTAATGGCCCAGACATTGGAACATAGGCATAAATGATATGTTAGGATGAAATTATTGTAGTAACTAGATTATCATGGCCTTTTAGATATTTATCATGCCATATGTTGTGTATCAATACAGATAATAAACACTGCAATTTGATATGCAGCATATTAGACCCAAAAAAAGCATCGGAAGTTATAGCAATTGCATAAAAACATCAGTGACAAAGTTAAAGGCAAAAATTGTTAAAACATTTTTTTTATTTTGAGATTAACAAGATATCAAAGACATATGTAATAAACCATGTAATTCCCACCAGGCAAACATGTTTCACATGATTGTGTAGTTATAATTTACAATTTTTTTATAAACTTTGTTTAGTTGATTACACAGACAGACATGATTTTCCTGAATTGGCCGTGCTGATCAGGAATCTGACATAAGAATTTTAAAATCGATTTAAATTAACGGTTTACACCATGGCTCATTCCATGACCTGATAACATCAATCCAATGAGATTATGCATAAAACATTTAGCCAAAGGAGCAATCTATGCAATCACACATGTACCATATATGTATTAAACATACTGCTTATTCTTAAAGAGTATTTTCGAGAGCAAAATTACATAACTCTCACATTATCAAAGTTAAGCTGTAAGATGGACTTTAGTGATTTTGCACAAAGAAATAACTAATAACAATAGTATGAGTATTAATTATTTGCATTTTTTTTTGTAATAAAATGTTTTTTGTTCCCAAATAAACACATTTTACCGTTTAACCTTGAACCTTAAACTTGAGTGTTTGTACAAATTAAATAATCGAAGCTAAAAAAATCTCGTAGTTAAATACTTGCATAAGGAAGCATTTAGTATTTTTGACGATTGATTTTATAATTTTCGTCGGCCTCCATGGTGTAATGGTTAGCGTGTTTAGCCACTGTGCCGGAGCCGAGTTAGATTCCCAGTGGGGGGTGAACATAAATTTTAGTAATTACCTATAACGTTGAGATAGGCATTGTGTTATCAGAGGGACAGTTATAGGCAGGTTAATGTTTTAACTATATTTTTATTTTAAATTACTCATTTCAGTAATTTCTGCTATTTAAAATGTAAAAATACAGTTTAAAATATCACCCTTTTAACATTCTCTAAGATAAAGGGGTACCCATCTGAACGCTGTAGGGGAGTTGACTATATTTAATTATTACCCTGGACTGGTCCTGAAGTAACGAAGTCCTTCATGTAGGTAATGACTGAGATAACACTGTGTCAATATAATGCAGTTCCACACCATTGGGTGCAGATAAAGGTTAGAAGAATATTTTAAAATGCATATTTTTTTAGAGTAATAGTATAATATTGTTATTTCACCTCAATGTAATTATGTATAGGCTTTGGCGGATGGGTTTTACATGGTTATATCTCTAACATCTTATGTTAAACTTTACAATACACTGCTGAACAAAATGCGTTTATTAATATGGGTTACAAGTGGTACAGTCTTTAAGGAGATGGTTGTTTATTTCAAATCTTCATCATCGTCACCGAGTAAATCTTGACACTCCTTCTCCCACTGTTTGTCTTCAGTTTGCAGGGGCTTGTCACCTGCCAACACCTCATAATCTCTTAGTTCCGCTTCCAATTCTGTCTCCCATTCTTCTTCTAAACAATTACTTACATGAGGAAAAATCATCTACAAACTTAAAAAATGCCAGCATTCTAGAATTTTTGGAACACTTTGACAGAATACATTTTTCGATTCGACATTTCGAAGGAAAAAAATGGAGAATGTGAAATATGAATGTATAATATAAGGTTGGATACCATTTTAGAATTACTAATTAAATAATTAAACAGTTTGTCTTATGGGAACCTGTGATCATCAGAAGTAACAAGGATAAATTTAATGAAATGAGAAAAATAATATTTGCCTCTAATATGAGAACAGTAAATTTACAAAATAATCAAACAAATATTGAAGTATTTTATATTAAAATATGCTTCTTATTCGACACCGATGGTGCATAACGCGCTGCATCAAAAGAATACATCATCTTGATATAAATTACCAGCCATCCATGACAATCAATGTATTAGATATTATAGTTAAAAGATATTTTATTTAATGTGCCACATAAAACACCAGAGCATAAATGATTTATTTTTAGTTTTACAGAGAAGACCAATGAAAAGGCACTGCTGAATAATAATTTTACGCAGCCTTGCATACAAATTAACTATAAAGTAGAAATAGCTACCCTTAATAGAGATACCTTCATATAGTATCTGTCAAAATATTCCAAAAAACTTGAGCAAAAAGAATTCATACTCAATGAGAAGTAAAAAGCATCTCATCAAACAAAGAAAAAAATTACTTAAATTTTTGTAAATCATGCAAACAAATGCACTGAAATAGATATTTTAATTAATTATAAATATTTTAAGTCAATTCTTTACAGTTTTATTTTTTTAAATGTTAATTTACTGTACTAGAGCCATGTGGATATAATTATCAAAATGAAGACAGACAACGCTAAAAATAAAATAATGAAGTAAAAAGTAAGCATTTTACTTCACACATACCTCGACTATAATTTGTAAGTGATTTTTGAAATGTATTGTCAAATTACAATGATACTCTAATTTTGGTGATTTGCAATTATTGAAAATGCAATACCTACATATATCATCTAAGTACATAATTTATATTTATAATCATGATAATATATAACTATTAATTACATATACATACACGCGTTCATAACAACTTAGGTCATCAAAGTCTTGTCTCCCTTATACAGGAGACACGATATAACACTTTCAATCTTCAAAGGAAGCTTCAATAAAGACAAGGGTTTATGGTACCAATATATTCCGAACTCCTTTCAGTTCTTAACTAATTTTATGATGTATGCGATATAAAACTTGCGAAACGTTTGTATATCATTGTTGTTTTCAAGATTCAGATGATAATCTCATAAAAACTCGTAAATTTTCAAACATTTATATCTACGATACAAACCTATCTACCTCCCTTTTCCACTCTTTAAATTTTCAAATACCTCTTCAAAATAATGGTACCTAAATTGAAAATTGTAAGCTTTCCAGTGAAGATTTTACTTTCCGAAATACATATTACGAAATGGAAATGAATACACCGATGATAAACAGTTTTAATCAATTGGATGAACACAGATATTAAACAATTTGTCAACCATGCGCAAGAAAATAAACTCTCAATTGTTATAAGATGCATTGTTTAATTGCGAACATACGACGATTCCTTGTACGCATATTTACAATTTTCAAAATAATTTTTGGCAAATCATAGTATTGCTCGAAATATTATGTAAATAAAAATGGAAATACAATCATCTTTTTATGTTTTTTAGTGAATGTCAACCTTTACTCTAAAGTTCCTATGTTAATAATAATGATCATTAAAATAAATATCTACATATTGACATTATAAACTAAATAACTTTGAACAGAAAAATAGTTTATTTTTGTAAGAATTCAACTTTGAACATGCCATTCGGTATAATATGTAACGCAACATTTATCTTTAAATAAAAGTCATACATACCACTCAAATTCTGAGCCAAAGTATTGTAAATATAAATGCCACATTTTGAAATATGTAATACGGGTAAGTTTGCAAAAACAAAACCAACTATCCCCATGCTGTTAAAAAGTTGTTACATGAAAAAGCGTTATATTTTCAGTTAACAGTAATTGTATATATGATTGTGTGCCTTCGTACTTTGATACAGTGCAAACATATGTAAGCTTCGTAAAATCTGTTCTTATTTTAATAAATTCTAAAGACTTAAAATTACGAACAATACAGTTTGGGAACAAACACAATGGAAGAATATTACAGTTTGACATTACTCAAAATTAGATTTTAAAAAGAAAATGTTGTCACATTTTAATTACCTTAACAAAACGCTCAATTACAAAGTTTGTCTCAGTACATTAACAGCGGAGTATATATTAGTTTAAAATTTGTATAGTATTTTATTGACATGGTAACACATTGAATAATGTTAGGGCAGAGTAAAGTATAGGAATGCTTTTGTGTCGTCAGTTGACAGTTAACTGGTAAACTTCTTCCTTTAGGCTGGGACCACCGAAGAGACACCACCAAGAAAAAACACAATTTAAACCAAATCACCCTTTTGCTGATATTTACACAACCATCAAATGCAAATAACTCAAACAAAAATATAGCACAATAAAATATTTCAATAACAAATTCAAGACTTATTTCATCCGTCACCTACAAAGCTGTCTTTAAAAAACTTAGTATGTAAAAGCTCATTGATTTGAACAGTGATAAATTCGACCTTTGACGATTTTTATACAAAATTTTCAGGGAAAAAGACAATCAATCTAAGTTACCAATTTCATTTACTGCTTTTTTTCATTTTGTCAACAAAAATACAAATTTTATTTGAAGCTTTGGTCACCACGAAAGATTTCTTATTTATTTTTACTAAACCAAATTAGTATATGGGTTAGAATGTTAAAACTTTTATGAAATATTATAATATTTTATAGAAACAAGCAAAACCACACATTATGCACTATATCATTATTTTTATTAAAATAATATTTTCAATCACATTTTAGTCAGTGCGTAAAGCCATCATTTAGCTTCAAATAAATGTACTTGTATTCAATTTTAACCCTTTGATGGGTAATATATCTATTAGATCCACTGCGTCCAATTGTGTCCCACTGACTATTAAGCCAGCAGAGGGGTTAAAAATAATATATTATTGATTTATTTACAACATTTTGAGTGTGTCCAAATACTTGTTCACAAAATCTGGATTATCTCCAATTACAGGAGTTATTTTCATATTATTTTTTGACATCTCATCAAAGATGAAGAAGAATATGGAAGTCTGGGCATTTACGGGGCTTACGACCAATACATCTCACCAATAGATGTCTCTAGTGAAGTTCTAGTGATTCATGAACAAGGTTTCTAAATTGGTTCATATATATAGAACTTCCAAGAATTTGAGTAGTGTGGTTGTCAATAATGGGTAGAATTGGTGAATGTTACTTGTGTGTAAAGTGATCACTTAAACCAGCCTATGACGGTCGTAAGCCCCGTAAATGCCCAGACTTCCATATTCTTCTTCATCTTTGATGAGATGTCAAAAAATAATATTGATTTATTTATTGATGTTTCATTTGTGGGGTTAACAATTCAATATCAGAATACAAAATTCAGATTATTTTATATTAAACAACGGTGTAATTTACATGCAAGGAAGCCAGTTTTCACTAGTTGATATTGCTCAAGATTATTCTAGAGGAAATAAATATATAAGAAAATAATAGATACATGTGATGATCAATGAGTGTGAAGGATGGTAATTATCTATGAATTATGTAAATTGCTTGTGCCGAAACTCAGGTTAGTATTACATAGTGAATGTTATTAAATGATGAGAATAATAACAATATTAAAAAAATATCTATATTAAATTGACAGCATCATTCATCGGTTCTTATAACGCCTATATACTTGACAGAATAAGTAATATGTTTTAAAATTAAATTTTACATTTATTTCCTAATCAGATCAAAAAGAAATGTAACGTTGGTTGCATAAACAAAATAACAGCAAAACATTTCACCAAAATTATGTATCATTGGAAGACATTAAAAAAAAACTTAAAAATTAGTTTAATCAGTTATGTATGTACTTTGAATGTAACTAACTGTATTGAGTGTTAGATTGTAAATGTTGAAATGACATATTATCATAAATTTAACTACCAGTAAATACATGTTAATTTATTTTCAACCCTTGGTAGAATTATTAAAGAAATTGGCAACAACAAAAAAAACAGCCAATAGCAAAAAGCAATTTTAAAAAAAAATCAGTTACAGTAATAATAAATTTAAATGGAAGAATACTTTAATTATAAAATGCACAATGCTTTATTAAAACGATTTTCAGATTTAAAAAAAGTAAGTATTATGTTTCTTTTTTGTATATATTTAATAAAAATAAGTCTCACCGTCTTTATTATTTTTGTCAATTGACAGTCCACGGACCCTTTCTTCGGCCTCTTTAGAGGGGTCATTTTTCAGTTCCTGTTTTTTTTCGGACTCAATGAGCTCTTCACTTGATTTCTTAGTGTGGCTTTTTTTGTCCGAAGAGTCCGCATTTTCAACTACTGCTGTTGCAAAAGTGGTGTCGATGTCACGGGATGGGATGAAATGGGAAAATTATAAATAAACAAATCATACAAAAAAATATATACTTAGCTAGCAAATAAAAATTGAAGTTTTTAATTGCTTTAGGAAGCAATATTCAAGCTGAAATAAAATAAATTTAAAGATACTAATTTTGAAAAGAAAAATTAATACAGCACCTATTACAGTAAAACCTCGATATAATGGGCTTATTAGAGAGAGGGGTTGTCCATTAAAGACGAAAATCCGTAGTATAAAAAAAGGTTTTAAATAAATCAAAAAACCCTTTTTTTGAAAATATGAACAATATAATTAGATATAAATAAACAATGCAAAACACAAACAAAATTATATTTATTGCCTTCGGACACTCATCGTGAAGTGACGTTTCTGTTTGATATCGAATTAGCCATGTATAATATTAACAGGACATTATTTTTTTTACATTTGACGGGATTTTTCGTCCGTTTTATCCGAAGTTCGTTAAATAGGGGTTCGTTATATCGAGGTTTTACTGTACTCGTTAATAAACAACAATAAAAAACAGGAATTGTAAATACATAATACTATGCAAAAAAAAATCAAGTCATTATAATATGAGCTAGCTCTCAAATTATAATGAATTCTCTCAAAAAGCAAAACAATCTATAATCATAAACTATGTTTAATTATCTGATTTTTAGAGAAATTATGGATCCAATAAGATACCAACTTTAAATTTAGTCTTTTAAATCTTTTTATATTTGTCCGCCTCCATTAATTATTATTATTTTAATGGTCAGCACGCTCGGCTACAATTTTGGAAGTCACAGGTTCGGTTCCCGGGGCGGGGGGGGGATCAAATAAATACAAGTATTTTTTTTTACTCAAATATTTATTCAATACCCTGGACTGGGACCTAAAGTGGAGGATTGATCACCTTTCCTTCATGTGTTAACGATCAAGATAACACTGCGTTTATATGCAGTGCCCTATGCACCATTGGGATGCGGATAAGGGTTTGAAGAAGATTTTTCAAAAAAGTGGCTTGTGTTTGAAAATAAGGATCAGGTAGTGGTAGAGTAGGCATCGAACCACAAGACTCTGAAACAAAGTCTAAAACACTACCACAGGACCACAATCAAACCTAATAAAGTTAAGATTAAATATACTTAATCAATATATCTTATTTCAGAAGTTTTGAGATATTTTTAATTATTTAAGTAAATTCAAATATTTCCCAATGTCTTGCGGTACAAAATTTTTAAATTTTATGAGGATTCAGAATAATGTTCAATTTTACCCTAATTTACCAAGTATCGAGATTTTTAAAATTTCTCACCGATTTTTTTTCTAAATGAGTATTCGATATCGACGTGCCCTACGTAAAGTGCTCTAACAACATTTTTGTCAATTTCGAGATGTTTGGTGTATGTTATCACCTGACCGTTATCTACAAATATAAACAAACAAAAAAAACAAGTAATAATTTAAATGAATGATTTTTTAATTTTTTACTACAGGACTAAAAAAAAATCTAATCCTGCAACATAACAAATTGATAGAGTACTTGAAAGGCTTTATATTTAATCATTTAGTAAGACAATGACCATCAATTTTTACATATTGTCATTATGGACCACAGAGTACCTAATGTTATTTTTCTTCATTGCCCTAAGGCGTTTGTCAAATTTTCCAATAAAAAATATAATATTATTTATACTTGAGTACTTTAGGTTACTAAGCAAGCAAGAGAGACAAAAATCTCACGAGTTATTTTTTATACAATTATGCAGTTTGCATAAAATGAACTCATTTTGGACATTTTTGCTCTGAAATAACAATAAAGGAATTAAACCTTAATTCCAAATGTATGAATTGATGATTTAAACTACTTAAATAAAGAACAATCAATCTGGGTAACTTTAGAGTCAGGGGCGACATTGAATAAAACTGAAATATTAAATATGGAAATTTTTATCTTACTAATAACCGGTCGAATTTACTATGTATTAATATTTTTATTAACTTTTATAAATACACTACCCTACTACAATATTTTTAAAAAATCAATCAAACTAATTGTAAAAAACAGGCGAATGTCAAATAATTTTAAATTTGATTATGGTGTCAATTTTAAAATACCGTTTTCCTATTTTTTTGAAAAAAATATGAAATTGATAAATTCAAATATTTCCCAATGTCTTGCGGTACAAAATTTTTAAATTTTATGAGGATTCAGAATAATGTTCAATTTTACCCTAATTTACCAAGTATCGAGATTTTTAAAATTTCTCACCGATTTTTTTTCTAAATGAGTATTCGATATCGACGTGCCCTACGTAAAGTGCTCTAACAACATTTTTGTCAATTTCGAGATGTTTGGTGTATGTTATCACCTGACCGTTATCTACAAATATAAACAAACAAAAAATATATATAAAATAAATTACGCCTAGTTTTCAGGCGTATAAGACGCTATTTATTTTGAATTTTCGAAATGAACAGAACTCCTAAAATGCTAACTGCTTAATTTTGACAAAGCATTAAGTTTTTAAAATGATTTAATACATTATTTTATCGTGTTTTTGAATGAATAATACGAGTTTAGAATTTCAGATAAAACCGTTAATAAAAAAGAATACGTTAAAATCTTCTAAGCTCTCTCCTGTAAAGTAACAGATTTGCAGATAGAGTACTTTAGGTAGGGGCCGTCGATATGAAATTCATCAAAGTAAACTCCAATATACGTAAGAGTTTTGACTATAACTTTCTTAACAAAATCAAAAGCTATTTCAAAATTGATAAAAAAAAAGGTTCAAAGTCACCCAGATTGAATGTATTTGTTTACTAAATAAAACAAGCGCATCTAGAGAGAATTTGGATGGTTAAGAGTTTGCAAATTAAAGAAGCGATTAGAGAGATATCTCCGAGTCTGATCTTGGACCGGTAGAATTACCTTGGGGTTCATCAACGCTGGCCAGTCGGGAGCCGGGCTGACTGTCGTTGGCTCCCTCGGTAGCCTCGCTGGCTTGGCAGATTAGCGAAACGCGGTAGAAATAATTCCTCCAGAAGTTTTCTTCCGTGATCCTGAAATGCAGTGTGGAAAACAATAAATAACCTCTCCAAGCTTCTTCAATCAGATAGAGAATTAACAAATTTTTACAATCCTCATTCCACCGATCGCCGTTTACAGAAGACTAACCAAAATTACCAAAATATATATCACTGAATCGAAGACTTTTTTATTAAGTAGTAATATTTCAGAGCATCACCGAGCATCCGAAACTATGGATGGAGCGCTCAGCTCGGTGTACTGACTGCCTGAATGCTCGCATCGTAACGTGTTACGTTATGACGAAATGCTCCGGTCAGTCTCCACCTTAAGGTTTATAGTGACATCTGTTGATTATTTGTTAAAGCTTTATTATAAATAATGTGCTGATGCGGTCAATACGTTAAGCAAGTGGAATTAGCCATTGTCACTCATCAACTAACGCTCGATCAGCCCCACATGAGATGTGTTAATATCTGGAACTCATGTATTGCTACTTACTTCTAATTTCGATTAACAAACTCAATTAACCTATTAACCGAATAAATTCTATTTCATATTAAATCTTAAAAAAAAATTATTTAAGAATTCTTGTTTGGATTTCAGTTATTTATTACCTTATAATACTTGTACATATTTATAAGAAAACATCTCACACATGTGTGTGGGTATACAACATATAATGGGGTAAAAAGCTTATTGTAATCATTTGAAAAGAGAAAAATAGGTGGTAAAACAATAAAATCAGTAAAATTCAAAAGAAAATAGTAATAGATTTAGTTATTAATGCATTTAAAAAAATCAAGCAAATCCTTTTGGAAAAGACAGGTAACAAGGACAAAATTGCCCTGTAGGTAGCTTGCAGGTTGAGGCATTTTATAATTGAGTTAATTTTATCTTTATTTTATTGAATTTTTTATGAATTTCAACGATAAATATTTATTCATTGTCAGTGCCGTTTTGTATTTTGGGGAATAATCCTCCTTAAAGGTTCGTCCTTCATCTAATTTCATATCGACAACTAAAAAAGAGATTTTTTCAGGCGCGCTTTAGGGCATTCTTTTAACAACTTCAATAAAGGCCGGTATTGCTTATAATTCTGCTCTCTAGGGTCTATGTTTTGTAGAAATATGATACTTACACTTTGGGCACCAGATCGAACCTCATCTTCTCTAAGTTGGGATCCTCAGCCATGATAAGAACGGCCACGGCATAAGAAATGTCGTAATCAAAGTTGAACTCCACACCTGCGGGAGGAGCACGAACGAAATTCCTTCGGTCCTGAAAGGTTAGTACACACACACATTAACACCTTACAGGCGGTTATTTTTTAAGCTGGCAGACCGCTGGCAATGGGCGAAAATCAAAGTGTTTTCTGCCCGAATTTGTTTTAAATCGCTATATATTCTAAAATAATAAAAATTTCTACTAAACTATAGCTTAGTTTGGTTAGTAATTTTATAAAATTACTAACCAAAAACCAAGTATTATTTTTAGTTCAATTTGATTAACAGAAAACAAAGTCAGTGTTAGGGCATAATACTTAAACTTTTGAGTAAAACAAGATTTCTATTTTATAACATTACAAATTACATATTTATTATTTTCACTAAGCCCAAATAACAAAATCTTTACAAGACCTTTACAAAATCTTTACAAGAGACTAGTATGTGGTATTCATATAAAAATATTGGATAATTCCTTCTTTTCTAAGGCAAAAGATGAGGCCGGCGCAGAAGGTAAAAATACACTTCGGCCGTTAAGCATCAATCGACGAAACAGGTTGAAATACCTTTGCAGCTAGAAGTGTCATTGAAAAAAAAATGTTATACGGTAAACACAACATAAACTGCTCTGTACTAAAGTATGGAGTTTTCCGTCATTCTAATAAAAATTGAGAAAATTTGCGCCCCGATGATTATATTTACAATTCGCTCACTCCTTTCAACAATGTCAATTTTCAGTTGTGTATGTTTTCGGAATGCCTAGAAAGTGTACTATATCCCAGCAAAAGTGGCATATTTTTAACATAATATTTACCCGCTACAGGGCGGATAGTGTTGTTTTTGCATTTTAAAGAAAAGGTATTGTTTTACTATTTTTTTAAATACACTAAATATTTTTCAAATGGAGAAAAAAACATGTTTCATGTTTTACCTAAAAAGATCTGTGGCACAGTAAAAAGTTCAATAAGTGGCTTGATATTTATTTTAAATACATTTGATTATATTTTTAAACTTTAAAAACGATCTCCTGAAAAATCAAGTTTTTGGACATACGACGTTGTTGAAAGGAGTGAGCGAATTATGACGCAGTTTATTTACAATTCGCAAGACTTTAAAATTTATGCAATATGGATGTACAAAAATGGGCAGGATGGTGAACATTATAAGTGTACAAAAGTCATCACTTAAGCCAGCCAAATGCCAGGTCATAAGCATTAGGATACTCGGACTTGCATCTTCTTTCATATAATAAAATGAACTTGAAATTGATAAATCATTCGTAGGGTAAATAATTCAGTGTCTGATAATAATTATAAAATTGAAAATAAAATTAGCTTCATGATCGAGAAGAATAATAATCTCCATGAACTTACTGTCGACAGGGAGAGACATTCTTCCTTGAGGGCAGCCTCGTCAGCCCTTCCGAGCCATGGAAGCTCCGCCTGTCCCTTTCCCCCCGCCTGGTTACGGATGAAGGCATCCTGCTCTTTGTTGAACTCCCCCAACAAGCTCTGAAATAAGGAGAAATAAAAAACTTTGTAAAAAAATGCATATATTAATATACAAAGAATACATAAATCTGTTACTGAGCAAGACTTAATGGGATTTTAAACAACAACAAAAAATCAAGTCAAAAAAGAGGATATATATATCGCATTTGTGAAAATTAATATACTAAAAAAAATATATTTATAGTTTTCCTAATCAGCACACAGTGAAGAAAAGCGAAATTTGTCAGATATGCATATGTATTCCTCTTCATAACATAAATAAAGGCAAATCATGTGCTTTAAGCCCCAGATCGTTGCATCTTAAATAATGATAAAAAAGAAACCAATTGAAAATAAATCTTTATTGAATATATTTTGCAATTGGCGGGAATCAAACCCGCGACGCCAATTTCGCAGTCGAGCGTCTACCTAACTACGCCACGGCGCTTGCCGTTGTATATTTATTCTTTAATTAAGGTTAACAGTAAAATGACAAAAGATAATTCAAGTAAAAATTAATAATAACCACTCATCATGAAGAATCTAAAATCAATTATTATTTTTAAGCGACGTTGTAATTAACACACAAGCAAAGCGGAAAATTCATCAAATTAACGAAAATAATTAAGAGAAAACGTGTATTTAATTAGTAATGTTGATCGTTCCCCGCAATTCATCAAAACTGGGAACAAAATGTTAATTTATAGTTCATATCCCATAGTGACATAGCACGATGGGACCAGGAGATCAGATTAACTCCGTGAAAATGGGATCACTAATAACACCCCCGGACCTACGTAGATAGAGTGAAGGGATTTAATTAAAACCATTCCGTAGCGCCTGAAATCCGTAAAGTCTCCAGTAAAACTAGAGGCGTAACAATTATTTACGGCAACTTCAAAAGCACCGAGTAATTAACTTAAATGGAGGCATTCAATGCGAACATGGAATCGTCCACCAAAATAGAAAAACAAATTTCGGACGCGAGAAAGAAAGTTTACATGATAATCTTCTCTGTTTAATTACAAAAGCTAATAAAAAATGCGAAAATATTTTTTTAAATGTAGATTAAATTGAAACAATATTTACGGAATATTTAATAATTTTTACATTAACATTGTGGAAAAACATGATAATAATTAAACACCTTTAAAAGATCACTTTTCGTATACTAGTTTCGAGAACAACGAATGTTCTCATCAACGGGTGAAAACACAACCTGTATGTACACCTGTTAATGAGAACATTTATAGTTCTCGAAGAGACTTTCAATCAGAACTCTACAAGTTTAACTTTAAACCTTTTTTATCGCTATTATTTAACAAATTGCAAAAATATTCGCCGTATATACGTATATATGTATGCATTTATTAGTATGCATAAATTTAATTTAATTGTACTTTTAGTATCGTGTTTAGATTAATAAACTCAAAAAGTGGTCTTTTTTATGAATAATTGAAAAACCCTAATATAAGAAATAAACCCTAACCTTAATATAAGAGTTTCTGCTTAGTAAAAAAGCTTCTTTACATCTCACCAATAGATGTCTCTAGTGAAGTTCTAGTGATTCAAGAACAAGGTTTCTAAATTGGTTCATATTTACAGAACTTCCAAGAATTTGAGTAGTGTGGTTGTCAATAATGGGTAGAATTGGTAAATGTTACACGTGTGTAAAGTGATCACTTAAACCAGCCTATGACGGTCGTCAGCTCTGTAAATGCCCAGACTTCCATATTCTTCTTCATCTTTGATGAGATGTCAAAAAATAATATGAAAAACCCTGATGGATAATTCTAAGTTTGCATCTAAATACCCTTAAATGAACATAGCGATAAAAAATATATATACAAATATATTCTCAAGCTTTTAGATAAATTGGCATAACATTTTTACGACCGTAAAATATTTCGTTCCATTTATTAAAAAAAAAACTTTTTATTTCATTGTTATAAAAAGACATGATAATTAATTTTACTTTACGAACTCGCAGAATGACGTCACAAATGCGTCAGCGCTGGGTCATCATAAAACGCGAGGGTATATTTCTGCTATTGTACCATTCGAGGTAACTAAAGCAGAAAAAAATGAAACGTTTTATTGTGTAGGCGGTTTAACCCATACACATTCATAACAATACGATTAAAACTCGGCAATAACGAGACACGGATGAAACAAAAATAAAAAAGCATTTAAATTGGACAAAATAATGATAAGTCCACGTACATCTACTTAAAATATAGAAAACCTGTTTTTAAACTTTTTTTTACCTAACGTCCAAGTGATTCTAAAATCTAGCTACGGCTTATGCAACACCGCTTATCATGACCCACTCAGGCTTCAACTTTTTAAGTTTCATAGCCTATGCCTACTCGTGAGTGGAATTTCTCTTTATAATTTCATGTAATTCGTGAATGAAAATTCTAAGCAAAAACACTCGCTTGTTATTTTCACTTCTTATGTAATGGTGACAAAATGTGAAGTTGGTGTAAAGTTAATTAAGCTTATCAACAGCTAAGTTAGCGAGGTTATGTTTAGGAATATATAGAGTGCAATGCTTCCCACTCTTCCCAAATCATCCCCTCACAATCCTGTCAACCACCTTTCTTTCGTGGCCACGAACTCTTTTTGGATTTGTATGCCTACTTTTTTTTTTAAATCAAACAAATGTGCCATCTTAATCTCGCCAAAAGATATTAACTCTTGAGTGTTGGTTTTGCTAGAATTTTTTTTAAACCAATATTTATTAAATTATCTTTATTCCAATCCTTGGATGAAGTGTGCAAGTCTTTGAGGTTTATGGGATATACGTTTTATAAAATACAATGAAAAAAAACATTACATAAATGATTAAAAGAAATTACAGGATACTAAAAGCAAAATTAAATTAAATTTATGCATACTAATAAATGCATACATATATACTATTTTATAACCCTTATCCGCTCCTAATGGTGCATAGGGCACTGCATCAAATTGACGCAGTGTTATCTTGATCGTTACTTACATGAAGGCAAGGTGATCACTCTTGCGCTTCAGGAACCAGTCCAAGGTAATATTAAATAAATATTACAGTGTTAAATCACTAATATTTATTTTCACCTCCCCCCCTGGGAATCGAACCCGGGACCTCCAGCACGGTAACTAAACACGCTGACCATTACACCACGGAGGCGGACAGGACGGAGGCGCCATAAATACTATATACGGCGAATATTTTTGCCAGTTGTTAAATAATAGCGATTAAAAGAAATAAAGTTAAACTTATAAAGCTCTGATTGAAAGTCTCTTCGAATCCATAGTATATCGCTTACTGCTTTCATCAACGTCATATATCAAAAATCGTCAATTTTCAGTTGTGCATGTTTTCGGAATGCCCAGAAAATGCTCTATATCCCAGCAAAAGCGACATATTTTTAACTTAATATTTACCCGCTACAGGGCAAAGAAAAGTGTTGTTTTTGCATTTTAAAGAAAAGGTGTTGTTTATTTTTTTTTAAATATACTAAATATTTTTCGAATTGAGAAAAAACATTCAGGTGTTACCTAAAAAGATCTGTTGCGCAGTAAAAAGTTCAATGAGTGGCTTGATATTTATTTTCAATACATTTTATTATATTTTTAAACATTAAAAACGATCTCCTGTAGAATCGAGTTTTTTTTAATATGACGTTGTTGAAAGGAGTGAGCGATACGTTAGGTTATAAACAAAAGTAAATATTCATAGTATGAATGATTTCTTGTGGCTGGTTGTATAGTCTAGTTACGAGAATTTCAGAAGTATTTTTTGTTTTATTATTTACTGACTGCAGTTCCTCTGTTACGCAGTCGTTTTTATTACGATAAAAAAACCTTACGTGATTGACTTAACAATATCGATCAGAATGTTGATAACCGTTGTGTTCAACGAACTGTTGTACATCAATAATGGCGTTAGCGGAAATTAAAAAGCTTCGATCATATTGCAAAAGCATCACAGTGAAATTTAAAAAGCGAACGCGAAAAAGGGGTTTTACGCATCAGGAATTAAGGAAATATTTAAATTATAATAAAAAATACATGACGTAAAAACAAGAATACAAAATTTAAAACATGTATTGTTAAACAATCAACCGATCAAAATATAAGTATGTAAAAATTAGAATGTTTAAGACTCTGTCTCCTAAAAATATATGTGAAATAATTAGGATGAATCTCACCTACGTTCAAATGGAATACATCACAAATTAAAGTTAAACTTATAAAAAGCGTAATACTTCACAAATTGCTCAAGAATATAAAATATGAGTGAACATTTCAGTTTGGCTAGATGACGTCAAAAAATATAAAAAAGCCTTACTTATTCCATTACAAATTTAAGTGAAAATAATTGGTACACAAAAACACGCTAAAGTATACATATAGCGAGTTTAGATTTTAATTTATTTTAACTTTAGATAAATATTTTTAAATATGTACTAAGCGATCCGGTTAGTGTAATTTGTCAGAGACTATTTATTTTCCAGTCATAGAATAATTGGGTAGTCAGTCATGGAAGGATGAAAACTATTGCCTGAGCCAAGCGCTTCTGACAGGGTCGCAGAAGTGGGGAGGAAAATAAGAACTGATATCTAATTAGTCTGGAATCAGCGCTCAAAAGAGCTCTAAAATCTGACTTGTAATTTCCGCATCAGATTTTGGTTTCGAACGATCCGGAAATTATCACTAAACGAGCCGTAAATTGTGACCAAATAAATCACGATTGTCGACCGCCATTTTGAATACTCTTTTGAACCCTTATCGAAATAATAATACTTAGAATAATTTAAATTTTAAAAAATAGGTAGAGGTAGTCACTACAAAGTGACTACCAAATCAATTAAAGACAATAATAAAGGGTTAAAATCATGAGTTTGTAATACATTTTTGTAAAATTTATTAAATTAAGAAAGATGTGTTGAGATGGTTTGGACATGTAGAACGAATGAGTGAGGAAAGAACGGTAAAACAAATGAGGCGAATGTAATTGAAAAAATGAGCAGAAGAAAACCAAGAAAAACTTGGCACGATCAAGTATGCCAAATACTTGAAAGTGGTCAGGTTAGGAGTCGAAACAATCGGCGGGTGCGTATGAGGAGATGCATGAACGTGGAAGAGGCGAGGAATGTTTGCAAAGACAGAGTGGTGTGGTATTCTCTCTGCCTACCTATTGTAGGCATATTGTACCTAAGTATTGACCTGCTGTCTTAAGGAACTTGAAATAATTCATACAATTTTTGCAAATCAACACCGGATCTTTAAAAGAAGATTGATTCTCCTTGCTTTTTGCACGGATTTTTTTTACTACCAAAGAAGACACAGATTTAAATGATATCTGGATGTGAAATTTTTCGAATAGGTTCTCGTACATCAATTTTTTTTTCATATTGTATTTGTATCGAAACGTCCAAAATATAACGAGATACGGTTGAGAAAAACACAAAAACAAATGGCGACATCATCAATCAAATACTAACATTTAACAATATATCAAAGAAAAATCAATACTACCTCGAAAATGTTAGTACGGAAAATGATGGATCGTCTGTTCCTTTATTCGGTTACTCCACTAACTGGATTCGAATTTTCTCACCGAAATTTCTCTTTAAAATCTTCACGTCAGATTTCTCAATTTGATTTTGCATAGCATCATTTATATATTCTGCGTGGAAATTGAACTGCTTTATATGTAAATAAGATATTTAGGAAATGGATATTGGTTTAATAAGGGCACAGTTGCCAAGTACGTGTGGAATAGTAAATTCGAGCCGTGTGTAAATGCGTAGGTACTCCAAGCTTAAAATGTTTCGCTTTTTAAGATGTTGGATTCGTTATTCGCTCAACGTACGCTTATTTAAAACTGAGACGCTGTTTATACACGTATAAGCGTGGGTAGCTCATTATACAGGGAGGTAGTTTCGCTACCAATTACCCTCGGCAAGTACTGAAAAACTACTTCACTAAGCGGATTGGCTTGAAACGAAAATCAAAACTTCTAAGTAAACGGAGGAAAAGGCTTTCATTGAAACACGTACTAATTAAATAAATATTTTAACCATAAAAAATAGAAAATTACGAAGTCTGAAAGTACTTGTTTTAGTAAGATAGTGTACAGATTTTAACTCGAATCATTTAAGAAAAAAATAATTGTACCCGCAGTTAATACAAATGACATCACTACATAAACAAAAAATGTTTATATCGGATAGTTCTTAAAAATTATAATATATACGAGTATTTAATACTTTAATTTATTACTAGCTCTACCCCTGACCACACTTTCCTGTAGCTCAGTCTGGTTAAATATAAAAGAAAGAAAAGAGAAAGCACATTTCTAATATGTTTAATTTCACAATGCTTGTGGACATACTATATTTTAGCAGCTCTCAAGAAGCACGCTATCCGCCATGAGTAATGTTTTTTGCAAATTGTTGTTACTTTCAACAGATGGCGCTGCCATTGCGGTAAAAAAGCACACGTTACTTGTCACAGATAAAACGTATATAAAAATATGCAGGTATTTGAATGCAATGCTGTGTCGAAATTTCATAGCACTTAGTGATTTAAGAATTTGAACAAACGACCATAAAAAAATTGATTATATAGGTGGCATTTGAAGTGCATATAATCAATACACATCAATCCTATGCAGTACTTTTTCACCACTAGTAACGGATTAATGAAAATTTCAACTAATCTTTCGACAAAGATACCTTAGTATTACTTTTGTACTATACTTAACCAGTGTGTTTTCTTATGATAGGTGCTACGCAAACAAATTTATTACTAGGCTCAGAGACTCTTAAAAATAATAAATCTCTCCAAACCTATTACTGACGAAGTAAAGGTCGCGCGATACTGTCCAAAATTATTATCGTGCTGAGAAAAATACGGCGAGGAAAAATATCAAGCTTTTAGTCTTACCTCAGGGAGGGATTACGTAACAAAATAACCTATCCCAAAGCAGACTAATTGAGGTTGCTTTTTCAGTGTCATCATTTAACACGGCAGCCCATGGAAAACAACCCCAAGTATATTTTATATTGCGATTAGCGAGTGATTAGTAGCCCTTAGTAGGAGAATAAAATATTAAATTTCCAACAAATGTATCGCAATTCCAGATTATTTAACACGTAGGGTGCGATGTACGCGCCAAGGAACGAACATATAACATTTTCCCTGGTGTGGAATACGCGATAGGCGCGTATAGCTAGTACTGAGTCAAACGGATTCAAAGTATCATGGCGTTATTGAAGTATACCTTTAAAGTCTTGACACAATATTTCATATCAGTGTGATGTTAGAATGTGAAGACGTGAAGACGTTAGAATGGCGACATTTGATTAGTTCTCAACAGATGGCAGCACCAACTAAGATACAAATGTAATTGTTCCAACATTGCATATATGCAAGTTTCGAAAATTATACTAATGGATAAAATTAATAAAACAATCGATAGAATGGTTAAAATGTGTATTAAGTGAGTGCGAGGACATAAGCCTTCCATAATCCTTTCATATAAATTCGTCTCATATTTCAATCAAAACATATTTCAATTAAAAATGTTTACCATAACGCATGAAAAACCGTAACGTGATAAAGTGATTTCAATGTTTTTTTAATGTTTTTAATTTGAACATGAAGAGTTTCAACACTGAGGTGTTCAAGCTGTAAGCGAGCTCATTCTTCCAAGGCATTTAATCTGATCCCTCGCACTGTACATATATACTAGGGCTCGCCCTTTCTTTTATACTTTGCAGATTCGAGCTTTAAGCTCACCACAGGAACTGGTACTATGTATATTTAACAACCTCGGGAATACTCGGGAAACTTTCCGCTAAATCAAACATCCAGAGGTAAGAAAAGAAAACCAGTCCTTTTTTAAGCCTCATAATTCCACTCAGTCTACATTAGATGGGAGAGAATGAAAAGTACCATCAATCATATGAATATTATGTAGGTACGTTTGTATGAAAGTTCTTTATCTATCAATACAATAAAATAGCAATACACACAGACATTATTTTTTATTTGATACTTTTCTTTGAATTATCGCGTCGAAATATTGAAACCCTTATCCACACCTCAATGGTGCATAGGGCACTGCATCAGATAAACGCAGTGTTATCTTGATCGTTAACACATGAAGGAAAGGTGATCAGCCCTCCGCTTCAGATACCAGTTCAGGGTAATATTGAATATTAATTAGAGTGAAAAAATCACGTATATTTTTTTGACCTCCCCCCCCTGGGAATCGAACCCGGGACCTCCAGAACGGTAGCCTAGCGCGCTGACCATTACGCTACGGAGGCGGACCAAAATACGAAACGTATATTGCGATCGTAGAAACTTACACGGAAACAGTTTTACATCGTGAGTTACAAATTCTCTTCGTAAACCACGCGTTCAGAAATTTAGTCACACATTTTTATTAAGAATTTTACTTTCATTCCCAAATTACATGTTACATCGTATGAGAAAATGATAATATAGTTATATGCAAGAAGATACTTACTACTTCTACGTATGCAGATTTGGGTTCCCACTATTTTATTCAACGTTTCATTGTATTTGATTGTACAGAATGCTCTTAGCATATTGCGTTTTGTTCTTAGATCTCCAACCATTAAGAAAAACGAAAAAAAGAAAAAAACATAACATCTAAAAATTACTCAGGTAGTGAACTTCTGGTCTGAATCGTTTATATTATATCGCTCACTCCTTTCAAGAACGTCATAAATAAAAAAAACTTGATTTTTCAGGAGAACGTTTTTAAAGTTTCAAAATATAACACAATATATTGAAAAATTTATCAAGCCACCTATTGAACTTTTCACTCAGCAACAGATCTTTTTAGGTAAAACCTGAAGGTTTTTTCTCCATTTGAAAAATGTTTAATATATTTACAAAAATAATTCAACGATACCTTTTCTTCAAAATGCAAAAACAACACTTTCTGCTCTGTAGCGGGTAAATATTTAGTTAAAAATATGCCTCTTTGGCTAAGATATAGTACATTTTCTGGGCATTCCGAAAACATGCACAACTGAAAATTTACGATTTTTGAGTTATGAAGTTCTTGAAAGGAGTGAGCAATATATGAAAGAAGATGGTGATTACAAGTATAGCGGTAGGTACACGCAAATATAATTAACATTCACAACGTATAATTTGTAGTGCTACTTAATTTGTTTAACTCATAATCCATTAGGATTTATTAAATTTAATTTAGCGCGATGTAACCTCGGGAATTTTCAGTAAAACACTTTAAAATGATAAATAATAAACCTGATGTACCTGATGAATGACTTTTTTAAGTAAAATAAATGTTTGCTATAATTGAAATAACTTTTCTGTTTATATTTGTATTTTCTTAAGGGTAAAAAGACAAATCGTCAGTTGAAATATTTGACTTACGAATTGAAGCAAATAAACTTCAGCAGTCAACAGTTTTGATCGTTAATGCCAAATATACAAAGGAATGAATTCAGTCGAAAGGGTAGATCAACAAAGAGATTGCGAAGGATAAAGGAGTGTAGCCACGATTTCGACTATTTTCTTCATTCGTTTCCTCCTATACAAGCCAAATCCTGGGTAATCCCGAATTGAAAAGAAGCGCTGCCAAAGAAGTGTACGCTGTCTCCCGCTTGTGAACAGGGACTGGGAGAGTTCAAACAGTTCTTATTGGGCTTTTAATTGTAATGTTACGATTTCTATGGTTAAGTACAAGGATATTTAAGTCCATAAGATATCTTTAAAAAGTCTAAAATCTAGACCATCTACTACATGCAACTAATGAGTGCGGATTTTCAATATACGAGATAAGCCTTAAAATATAAACAGCGAAGATTTTAATGTTTAAAACGAAATATAGTTTTTTATTTTTTTATTTTACCAACCTATGAATCGTACCTTCACCACGGTAGCGGTTGCCAAACGTGGTAACCACTACACTATGTGGACAAAGTGAAATAAAGATTATTTTTTAAAATAACACAATGACACAATCAAAAGCACAAAGTATTAGGGATAGTTTTACTGATTAAAATAAGTAATTTCATTGAATGATTCGGAAGTCACATTGAGGTAAAATCTATCCATTTTTTTATTTTAAGTTTAACTTAGTAAATACCACTATTTTTAACATCTTACAGTGTTTGAAAATGGTGCGGAGTGCATCGAAACACGTGTCACAATAAATTTTTAGAAAAAGAGGTATTGACTTAGTAAAAATTAAATTGAAAATAAGTCAAGCACGTGTTACTTATGTTACGTGTGAAAATTTAAAGCCTTTTTAAAATTAAAATAAAATAAACTTGTGCCTAATTCCTCGATAATACTGTGAGAACTTTACCCCAAAGTTCTCGCAGTTATTACCGACGATGTGATGCTTTGTGAAGCGCCTCTGCGATATATACATTTTAACGGAAATCCTCGTAGCATTATCGAAGTTACCTTAATCATTAATATAATAATACAATACATTAGCTAGCTCAAGAAACTACGTGGTTCAATATATTAAATGTGTCCTGAGATACTTCTACTCACGCACGGGTCTTATTGTCGCCGGATCGAAGGAAGATATTCCAACAGCTAAGCCCCAAATATACCCGTACATTATTGATTGTGTGTTACGGAAAATGGCGTGATAAGAACTCATAAAGAGCAGCTAGCGTACATTAAATCTAAGCAGAAAAGTCGGCTATAAGTTCAACATGTAACTACACGAAAATAAACATAATATTGACACAGCTTTTACACTATACATAGAAATACTAAATCATTAAGTGATAATCGATTACGGAAATGTTCGAATGGTTCGATGTTAATTGGTTGGTTAATTTATTGAACAGGTTATTGGTTATTTCTTCTTATTTGGCTCTTATCCATAAACAAATGGTGCATAGGGCACAGAGTATATTTCATTGGAATATATTTTGTGACATGGGTGAAGGAGGTCATGGCGAGTGACGTTACTATGAGATGAAAAGGGTAAAAAGGAAGAATAAAAGGTAGGAAAAGAACAACTATTTTTTAAATATACTATAATAATGCGTCAAATTCATACTGACATATTGTATGTTATTAGCGATTAATTTGGACCAGCAGTGAGTGAGAAAAGAATAGTAAAACAAATTTACGAGACAATTGTTATTGTAAATAGGGGCAGAGGAAGACCAAGGAAACCTTTTCATGATCAATTATTTCAAATTTAAAATGTTTTGGTTAAGAAATGTAATAATCGGCGGGTTGTATGAGGAGACTCATTAATGTGAAAGGGGCGAAGATTGTTTGCAAAGACTAAGTTGTGCGGCGTTCTGTTCTCTCTGCATACCCCCGCGGAAAGCGTCGTGATGCTTGGTTAGTTTTTTTGTATATACCAGTATATAACGATATTTAGCTAATGGTTCAAACATTCATATATAAATAAAGCAACTTAATAATGCATTTTATTATCCTGGAAAACCCTTAATGTAAGTGAAAGCTTAACAATATAAATTAATGTTAATGTAGACTTTTTTAAAACCTCAACCCTTATAATTTGTTGAAATAATTATTCTCTAAAAGGGTACTAATTAATTTAACCGCTTAATCGAATCATAAATTAGAATTACTTTCTGAAACGTGCTGAAAATTAAAATACATAAAATGAATCGGACATTTACTGCGAAAGTGCTGAAGAAGGCCACTGCGAAAGATAACTAAGGGTTGTAAAATAATATTTAAAAGGAAATATTGATTAAACGCGAAATAATTATCGTTAAGGGCGAGATCTCGAGCGTTCAAATCACAACGCATTCGGCCGCGCTGGGGGCTGGAGGTCTCTTCGCGCTCGTTTTTTATTACTAAATACATATTTGAATTTGACTTTTTTAGAATATATATATGTTGAAAAAATATTTTTAAATTGTTTTTTCTTTCAATATAACTCATTACCTTTCAATAACTCTTTACTATTCAAAACCATATATTCATTTTGAAGAAAAATTGGTTTGATTACTTTGTTTGAAAATATTTTTTTAAAGATTTTTACGTTATTGTTGTTATATTTATGTGTGATTTATATAATATAATAACAACAATATAGTTTTTTAAGCATAAAATTTATTTGACCAGCGGTAGCTGGTCATAAAAAATTTTAAAAATGTGGAAAAAACCTATATATGTAGTTATTTTATTATTGATAATGCAGTTCCATCAAATAATGTCAGTCCAAAACTTAAATGTGGTTGTTATGTTATCGAAACACGTGTCCCAACGATTTTAAGAAATAGTGAAAAACAAATTCAAAATGGATAGATTTTTACCAATTGTTGAAAATACCGTTGTTAATTAAGGAACAAATGAACATGGTAACAAAACGTTATAAATCGCAATAAACCAAAACAACCCGAGATACGTGACAGCCGTGTGAACCGTCCAGAAGCCTGATTACTCGCGCCGTGGATTACCCAAGGGAAGACGTAAAAAGCAAGGTTTAAATGCTTTTACATGCCCAGTTTAATGGCGCTCCGAGGAAGGTTATCTCCCCCAAAGGATTTAAGCATTTGATCGTAACAAACAATTATCTATGTAAAATACAACTACCCTTATACAGGTAACTAACTAAATTACCGCACCTGGTAGCAAACAAGATATTGTTTTCAATTATTTTTTAAGCACTATGCGATTATAAATTTTATCACTTACCCAACAACTTTGTTATTAAATTACCTACTTTAAGTCATTTCTTTGCTTTTACAGAGCAACACGGGTATTTTGAGTCTAATATTATAAAATGTATGTTATAAGTAAAAAATTAAAACATTTTTTTTATTATTATTTTATCTTGTAACATGAAACTTGAGAATAAAAGTTAAATTTATAATATGAATGTGTGACTCAAATTTTAAACGTTTGATTTACAATGAGAATTTGTAACTAACGATGTACATTTTCCGCATGAATTTTTACGACTGCAGTATCCGTTTGGTATATTTCAGTGAGATAATTTTTTATTGAACTCTTGATTGAATATAATGTACAATATCACCTTTATTTCCACAAATTGATATATCATGTTTATCATATAATTCAGTAGGTTAAATTATGTAGTATGATATTTGGCTTTGAGGTATCGTGAGGTGGGGACGACAACGAAGGCGATACTGGAATGATCATGTAAACAGAATGTCAGATGACATACTTCCATGTATCGCCCTTCAAGGAATCCCTGAAGGACGCAGACCCCCAGGCAGACCTCCAAAAGGTGGAAAGACAGCTGGGAGTCAACATCCCAAGAGCTACAAGCGGAGGCACAAACAGATCCTTATGATCTAGAAGAAGAAGAAGATATTTGGCTGTTTTTATTTTGTCAACTAAAATAAACTTATTATCATAGCACAGAAGTATGCAATTTTTTTTAAAGCTACCAATTTTAATATTCCTCACTTAACACTCTCCTTATCTGTTATCATCATTAATTGGTACTACAAAAAGTAATCGATGAATGATAAGGAGAGTGTTATATTACCGTACCACAAAGTTAACAATGCGCTCAATGTACAAAATATATGTTAATATCTCTTCTCCTTGAATTAATTAACTACCTTCTCCGAAGTTTGTTTTGGGATGTTTAGGTTCATTATCGCACGGGAATAACATGGAAAATATACATTTTACCATTTGTTTTCAGAAATTAAATAAAACAAACACAAAAACCGGAGGAAAATTTATTATATTTGAACAGTAACAGCTAAAGAATAACTTGCTGGTTATTCGAAACGAAGAGGGAAGAATTATTTCATACATTAAATATATTCGTAGCAGAGATAAAATATGAATAGAGATTTAAAATGAATATAGATACCATATAAAATTTAGATTCCACATTTTTCAAATTATTATTTGTCTAGCTGTACGTAAATAAGCACACGTTGCTAAGGCTCAGCCTGGTTAAATGGAAAAGAAAATACACATTTATAATACATATATCCAATTTCACAATGCTTGTGGGTATACAATATTCAAGCAGCTGTCGAGGAATACTCTGTTCGTCATGAGCATGCAGTAGTATTGCTTTCATTTTTATAACGTGCAACAGATGGTGCTGCCATTGCCATAAAAAATGTATTATAAAAAATATATTTCACCCGTCGCGGGCGTTTTTACCTGAATGCAATCAAATGTGTCAAAATTTCAAGTTGGTAGATTAACTTAGTAGTCTCAAAAAAGCTGTATTTGATTTAAAAATTAATACATAAATTAAAATGGAGTTCAACAAATTAAACGCCAAATCAATAAATAAAGAAAACTTATTTAATAACAAGATTTAAGGTTTTGAGCACACGACAATGTACACCTTTATTTATATAGATAAACTAACTAATCATCACGCCCCGACAGAGGTAGGCAGAGATAATAGAACGCCAAACCAATCTGTCTCTGCTAACCTTCTTCTGTCTTGCAAAAAATCGTCGCCTCATACATATATATGGTAGATAAGACGCTCAAACGAAGCGAGCAGCCGAGTAATGTACTTATATCATGTATGTTACGTGCAAAAAGGTGATTCAAAGGAGAATGCTAACATTGGAGCGGCTGGGTCGATGCACACGAAGTACGGAGTTGAAAGCTCGTGCAAATGGACCGAGTTGAAGCAGTTCCCTAAGAAAGTAAAGTAGCGATGTACCGAGCTGCCAGGGTGAACCTATTTAGCTCGCTACATTAACCAAGCGAACCCCTTATCGGGGAACTGGGAGAACACGTACTCTGCATAATGACTACAGTGACACAGATATCCAGCAGGAAATTGGAAAACAAAGCTCTCAAAAAAAATCGTTATCTTCGTTAAGAGACGATTCACTTTTAAGCTTTGTATTAACTAGTGGAAAAATCACACTCTAGGGGTCAACTCGAGACAAAGCATCTATACTTTTTTTTCATATTTATTATTATTCATTTAAATATTCATGTAAAATGTAAAAGAAGATGGAAGACTGAGCATCCCAGGGTTTACGACCTGGCCTTTGGCCGCCTTAAGTCAGCTTAACACACTTCGGTCAGTCCTTTCAACAACGTCATATGTCAAAAATCGTCACTTTTCAGTGGTGCATGTTTTCGGATTGCCCAGAAAAGGTACTATATCCCAGCGAAAGTGGCATATTTTTAACTTAATATTTTCCCGCTACAGAGTAGAAAGTGTTGTTTTTGCATTTTGAAAAAAGGTATTGTTTAATTATTTTTTTGAAATATACTAAATATTTTTCAAATGAAGGAAAAACATTCAGGTTTTACCTAAAAAGATATGTTGCTTAGTAAAAAGTTCAACAAGTGGCTTGAAATTTATTTTTAATACATTTTGTTATATTTTTAAACTTTAAAAACGATCTCCTCCAAAATCAAGTTTTTTTATATATGACGTTGTTAAAAGGAGTGAGCGACTTGTGTATCGTTCATCATTCTGCCCATTAATGAACATCTATATTGCATAAAATTTTCAAGGATGTAATTTTTTTCAGTATAATATTTATTTAATATTACCCTGAAGCGTGAAGCGTACCTTCGAATAATTATCAACCAAATAACTAATAAAACTAAAAAATCAACTAAACTTTATGAACCATTGGAAGCGAATGTGGGTAAGGCGATGAATAGAAAATGAATGAAACATAATGCGCTGTTTTTGGTTTCTTCCATATGATAGTTTCAATTTTGATAGACGCGGAATTTTGGCTGACGATGGTGCCCTCAGTTGAGAATTTGTGAAGTAAAGCCTTAAAAATTTAATACCTGAACATAGGCGAGGTGAAAGCCAAATCCAATTTCATGAGCTCTTTGATTAGACTTAAATTATTTTCCAAATTATTTCGTTTAAAAAACGATAGAAATTTCGTCTCAAGCTAAGACACCTATGATACTCGTATGTATTATATTGATATATCACCCGTAGGGTAAATAATACAGTGTCTGACAGTATAAATAAAATAAAAATGCAAAAAATGTTAACCTTGTTTCTGACATAATTTTAACGACAACATTTGGACACACTCAAAATGTTGTTAATAAATTATCTGGTCAAATTATAAGCTTAAATAATAAAAATGAAAATAGTATTTTCATGTGTGTGATTATAATCCAGGATTCGAACCTCACATACTAATAAAAGAGTTTCTGCTCAATAAAAAGCCTATTTTCATCTCACCAATAGATGTGTGTGAAGTTCTAGTGATTCAAAAACAATGTTTCAAAATTGGTTCATATATTTAGAACTTCCAGGAATTTGAGTAGCGTGGTTGTTAATAATGGGTAGAATCGGTGAATGTTACACGTGTGTAAAGTGATCACTTAAACCAGCCTATAACGGTCGTCAGCCCCGTAAATGACCAGACTTCCATATTCTTTTTCATCTTTGATGAGATGTCAAAAAATAATAGTTTTAAGGAGTTCCAAAATATTTATATTTTGTGAAGCATGTTTCTTTGCTTCGTTTATACTTTTGCAAGATGTGGACGCTGTTGCTCATGTTTACAAACCTGAAAACAGTGTGACACAGTGACCAATAGCAAGCTGGATTAAGCTTTATCAACAAACGTGCATATTGTGGGATATTTCCTGTTTTGCTATTGATAATCCAAGTATGTAGGTAAATGTTCAGCTTAATTATAGCGTTAAACGACCCGTCTTGGACTCGTTAATCTTGTAACACGTTCCCTGTTTCTAAAAGGTAATTACGAACGCACCTTCTATACTAGTTACACTCGAATGGAGAAATAAACATACTGCACAGAGCATTACTACCTGAACGCAATAACCAATAACTGCCTAGTAAATCAGACAAACGTTTTGTAAACTTTTGTAAAAGTTGACAACAAACATTTTGAGTGTGTCCGAATACTTGTTCACGAATCTAGATCATGTCTAATTATAGGAGGATTTTTCATATTATTTAAATAATATGAAAAACCAATAGATGTCTCTGGTAAAGTTCTAGTGATTCAAGAACAATGTTTCAAAATTGTTTAACATATATAGAACTTCCAAGAATTTGAGTAGTGCAGTTGTCAATAATGGGTAGAATTGGTGAATGTTACACGTGTGTAAAGTGATCACTTAAACCCGCCTATGACGGTCGTCAGCCCTGTAAATGCCCAGACTTCCATGTTTTTCTTCATCTTTGATGAGATATCAAAAAACAATATTTTGTAAAAGTTGTTTCAGAACTCGACAGATTAGTACCGAAACAAATACCATATTAGCGTTTTGTTTATACTTACTCCATTGTGTGTATATCATGCAATACATAAATATGAGATAAAACGAGAAAAAACTAAAACCACGAGGGTTGGAGTGACTTTTTGTGCCACCTATTTTATTACATTACAAATAAACTACGAAGGGTCCACTGCTAGGAGCAAGGAGCAGATCATGACCGTAGAATGTGCTCGACAGTCGATTCGACAACGATTCAAAGAAATGGTTTATTATAGATTATTGATATATCAACTAATATGAAGAAGCGTTTTAAGATATGAATATAAAAGTATGGGCTTTTACAGTGCTTTCGACTTGCAATGGGCTGATTTAAGTAATCATATTATGCATTGTGTAACATTCACCAAACTACTGATGATTAACAACCAAATTACTCAAATTTCGGAATGTTGTAAACTCGTATATGCTTAACGTAACTTGAAAATATCAACTGATTTTTTTTGCAACATTTGTTAAAATATGTAAGTCAGCAAAATCCGTTAAAAAAGCTTAAGGGAAGAATGTATCCAAAGTTAGGTCCAAAAGCTTATTGTGTAATTTATTAAGATGCAATATTTCCATCGTTTTTAACTATGGAGCGTTGAAAGAAAAAACAGAAAATAAAGCATTCCAACTCATAAGATGAAATGAAAATTTCATTGCAAAAGCTGATTTTTTTCGCTGTCTACTTTTCACAAATGATGTATTCTCATTTAATATTTACAAAATCAAAAACCCCGCACCGTAAATTACATCAATCTAAATAGACGCTTCGAATTTCATTACGTTATGTTGAATATCGAAGTGCGGCTCACGGCAGAATGGTGGAGAAATAAGACCTGCTCTCGGCTTCCGTTACGGCGGTGACTTCATAAAAATTCAATTTACCCATCGGGAGACGCTAAATTAGTTCCGGTACACGTTCCGGTAGAACGTTCCGGAACAGCCTTCGGAACAGAAAGTCTTCGGAAGTTAACGAGGGAATACGACCCGTTGGCAAAACAAGAAAATAATGCGCTAAATTATAAATGTAAAAAAAAATTATTATAATTTCAAGAGTCTGTTGGAGATATAATAAGGGTGGTTTAATTACAAAAATTCAGAATAAATTAGTTTTTTAACAACATTTTGACTGTGTTCAAATACTTGTTCACAAATCTGGATTATCTATCTAATGAAAAGGATATTTTCTGGCGTTTCTCATGTATGTGATTAAAATCCCGGATTTGGACCTAACATACAAAAATAAGAGTTTCTGCTCAGTAAAAAAGCTGCTTCGTCTCACCAATAGATGTCTCTAGTGAAGTTCTAGTGATTAAAGTATAATATTTTTATAAAGAACTACCAAATAAGAAATCGAGTCATGTGGTTGTCAGACATGGGTAGAATTGGTAAATGTTACACGTGTGTAAAGTGATCACTTAAACCAACCTATGATAGTCGCAAGCGCCGCAAATGCCCAGAAATTCATATTCTTCTTCATCTATGTTGAGATATCAAAAAGATAAAGGTTTATTTTAAATTCGTATATGTTACTTGCCCTAGAATATTTTCCTTCCCTATTATGTACAAGCATTTATAGCAAATTCAGTTTATATCTATCAAACAAAGATCCGTCACACGGCTCATTTATTTGTCTAATTCGTTTCGTCACATTTTCCAAATAAGACGCCAAATCCGATAGATCCCATTGCCTCGTCGATTTTTGTCAACTGAATACCCTCTTTTGCACATTCTCTTTCGAATTGAAATCTCTCCCTTTCAACAATTGGACATACCGACATCAAATGAGGGTCATTCTGTGATAACTTGTCATCAAATTCACAAGTAGAATCTTGTCGAATCCCAAAACGGAATACATTAGCTTAGTTCGAATGTCATCATTTTAATTTAATTTAATTATTGTTTTAAACGGAATAACCCACATGGCTTGTATTTAAAAGGTAGAAAAGTAAGTATGGGGGAAGTAAATGTGAAAAATACATGACAAACCACCCACACCGATTAAAAAAATAGATTTCTTCAATTCATTTTGCAACAGATGGGAATCTAATCCGCGACGCTAGTTTCAAGCGTCTACCCGACTACGCCACGGCGTCTGTCAGTGAAATGATTCATTCTTCATTTCAAACCCTTATCCGCACCTCAATGATGCATAGGGCACTGCATCATATAAACGCAGTGTTATCTTGATCGTTTACACATGAAAAAGAGGCGATCAGCCCTCCGCTTCAGGTACCAGTCCAGGGTAATATGGAATAAATATTAGAGTGAAAAAATCACTTTTATTTATTTGACCCCCCTGGGAATCGAACTCGGGACCTCCAGAACGGTAGCCGAGTGTTCTGACCATTACACTACGGCAGCGGACAAAATATTATTAGACCTTCAATAACATTCTTTGATATCATGAAATCAAATATGTGTATTTGTGACTTTGCAAATAATTGACACAATAATATTTGCCGTGAAAAGTAAATAAAATATGATATTCCTGCTTTGATAGCCTTGTATAAACGTAATCTTATTATTTATTATTGAATTGTGTAAACAATTACATATGATCAACTTTAATCAAAGGTATCAGAGATAATAAGAGGTAATGAATAACTGTGTTATAGTTGTCTAAACTTGATATAAATCGTTTATCGTTCAAAAAAACAGTAATTTCAGGACAGGCATTTTTTATGGTTAAGATGTGATATTAAAAAATATGCTTTTGTTTTCGAAACATAACAGGCAGTTGATTTTCTTAAAGAAATAGAATACTAACCACCCTTCCCTTAAGTTTATTTTATGAATATAAGGAGGTTTGATGGACAGTTACGATTCTAATCATATACTTTTTATCATTAGAATCTTAACGGTCCATCAAACCTCCTCTCTTAGTTTTTCCCTCTACTTCCTTCCCTAAACTACCTTTTTCCTTTGCCCTCCTTATTATCATCTTTTGTAATTTATGGTTCAACCTGTTAACCGGGCGGGACGCATAAATACGTCCAACGCAATATTGGGTACGGGAAAGACATATGAATACGTCCTTGAAATATATGTTTATTATATTACATATATGCGCGTATATTTATCGAACAACAATGGTATTTGTCATCCATACATGACTCCACATGAATTAAAGACACGGAGTGAACCAGTATTCGCGCCCATTACAAGTTGCATTATTGGACAGCGGACCGCCCGGTTAACATGTTAAATGTAAATTTCTAATTAATGTTTTTAAATGTTCAAGTACTATCTACCCTCTGATTGCAAACGGCTATATAAAGTATCAAACGTTTTAATCAATACATAAAGTTTAAATAAAAATTTTAATTAAAAATAAGGTAAAGCATACGGATACGGTGCGGCTCGTAAACACATCGCAACGTTTCCAGAAAAATATATATAAAATACGCGATGGACATTAATGGGATTGGAAAATTATTCACGAGAATGGATACAGGTCATAAAATTTAAACTTCGCAAGTTTCTACATTATTTTATATCCTGAAGCGTATAATATAAATGCAGTTTGAAGCAGGTGAGTTTAGGTCGCTTCTGAAATACGAGTATCTCGAGAGAGTAAACGAAGTATATTATAGAAATGCGAGAGAATGTACATATATACCCAGTATATGCACTTAAGTAGTTACAATTTATAATACTATAAACTTGAGAACGTGGATTAACGAGTTGGGAAGCATAAAAGAATACAATGTTAAAATTTTAAATGAATAAAATATGAATAGAATAAGCTAATGCTCTTTCTTAAAATGACATGTTTGTATTTAACAAAATAGCCTTTTGATTATATTTATATATATATATATATATATATATATATATATATATATATATATATATATATATATATATATATATATATATATATATATATATATATATATATATATATATATATATATATATATATATATATATATATATATATATATAAAACCCTTATCCGCACCCCAATGGTGCATAGGGCACTATGTCATATAAACGCAGTGTTATCTTGATCGTTAACACATGAAGGAAAGGTGATCAGCCCTCCGCTTCAGGTACCAGTCCAGGGTAATATTGAATAAATATTACAGTGAAAAAAATACTTATATTTATTTTACCCCCCCTGGGAATCGAACCCGGGACCTCCAGAACGGTAGCCGAGGGTGCTGACCATTACACTACGGAGGCGGACATAAAGGCATATAGGCGGAAGAGTGATAAATACTAGTATTTTGTAAAATTGACACGTGTTTCGATGCATTCCGCATTATTGTCAAACACCACGATAACGATGCGGAATGCATCAAAATACGTGTTACAATTGTTTTTTTTTTAAATTTTGATATTTAATAAATGTGGTAAAAATATAAAGATATTATCACAAAGTGACTGCCGAATCAATACATGAAATATGCTTTCGTTGAAACGTTACCTAGCATCCTACAAAACAAAATAATACAAGAGATTATAGCTATCAGAAACATGGAATTATACACAACTACACATGGTCTTTTTTTATTAAGCCTCCACTCATTTATGAGTGATTTTAACACATGCTCTTAAATTCAGGGTTAAAAAAAGATTGCCTTTAAACAAAAGAAATGATATTGATAATAATGAATCGTAAATCCACGCAAAACCATGTTACGTAACTCTCCACATATTACTATCAGTTGGTTATATGTATAATAAATTATTTCTTCATTAATTGATTCGGCAGTCACTTTGTGGTAATATCTATCCATTTTTAATTAATGTTTTACTTAATAAATACCACTATTTCTTAAAATCTACTGCGACACGTGTTTCGATGCGTTCCGCATCATTTTATACGGTGTTTGAAAATGATGCGGAATCCATCGAAACACGTGTCACGGTAGATTTTAAGAAATAGTGGTATTTACTAAGTAAAACATTAATTAAAAATAAATTATTTCAACTGGAGAGAAAAACCATGAAAATATATTTGGCTCGCAGCTAGGTCGCGTTTTTGTGTCTACTATAATACACTGAAAATAAAAAATAATAATATTGTAAAATAAAAAATAAAAACAAAAAAAACATTTGAAGAAGCAATGGATTGAAAGATGTCGATATTGACAGTTGACATGAACGATATACTCATTCTAGGAAAAAAGTTTAAGAATTCGAAGTGAGTTGGTAATTCACGATCTCTTTAGGGATTCAATAATTTCTCGAGATTAGTTGCTGAACTTTGCAACACCCTGTGTATAGTACGAAACGTTCACTAAATTTATTATTTTATTATAACCCTTATCCGCACCCAATGGCAAATAGGGCACTGCATAGAATTGACGCAGTGTTATCTTGATCATTACTTACATGAAGGCAAGGTGATCACTCTTGCGCTTCAGGAACCAGTCCAGGGTAATATTAAATAAATATTACAGTGTAAAATCAATAACATTTATTTTCACCCTCCCTGGGAATCGAACCCGGGACCTCCAGTACGGTAGCTAAACACGCTGACCATTACACCACGGAGGCGGACGGAATAACTAAATAGAAAGGCGAAACAATGTATAAAGTACAACCCTATTGGAAGCACTTAGAACAACAAGGTTCTAAGTGCTTTTCTTGGGTGACTAATGAAATTATGAGATATTCTGTCAGTATTCAGATGCGGGTATACCCTATCGTAATCGGCTGAAACTTCACTTGCCATATGCCAAATAATTTCAAACGCTTCCAAACAAGACAGAAGCGTTTTGGGATATTACCCTACTCATTAATTAAACGCCACTTTCGTAAAATATTTGATTATGTCCGCTAACTAAATGTCGCCTCCGTGGTGTAATGGATGGCGTGTGAAGCTACTGTGCCGTAAGACCGGGGTTCGATTCTCAGGGGGGAGTGAAAATAAATATTAGTGACTTTACACTATCATATTTATTTCATACTATCCTGGACTGGTCCCTGAAGCGCAAGAGTGATCACCTTGCCTTCATGTAAGAAACGATCAAATTAAAACTACGTCAATACAATACAGTGCCCTGTGCACCATTGATAAGAGTTAGAAGGAAAACTAAAAATAATATATTGCTTACCAAAAAATAATACAATGTCTTTGTGCCTACGCCTATATAAAAGACAAACACAGCAGACACTAAATATAATATTAATAAACAAATTTATACTGTGTAAAATTAAAGTGTAGGGGAAAAATTTTAATAATTTGATTACAAAAAAGATCGCCCCCGGGTGGGCTCGAACCACCAACCTTTCGGTTAACAGCCGAACGCGCTGCCCATTGCGCCACGGAGGCATGTCCGCAGCGCGAATATATTGCCGCTTATCAATCAACGCATTATCAAAATGTCAGTAATATTACACCACAAGCGAAAATAATCTAGAGCCCGAAACAGAAATAATCAAAACACGTTATCAGGAAACAATAATTTATAATACATGTAAATAATATATTATCGGTTAAGTATATGCAGGTTTGCTGAAATTATCGCAAGTAATATTATCAAATATTAGTTTTTCTTTCATAAAACGTTTCACCAAAATAAATTACTATTTTGGTAGGGCCTTTGGTGAAACGTTTTAAAAAAGAAAAGAGAGTTTTTCATACTCTCTTTTCGTTACTATACTACTCGCGATGTATTAAATTAAAGACATCCACTAATATAACAATTTTGAGTCGTTTTTACTGATGAAAAAATGCGATAAAACTTTTCACTTCAATATATAGATACTTCAGGCTAAACAAAAGTAAGTAATTTAGTAGTTAAGCAACATCAAAATGTAAATAAAAAGATAATAAATTAAATTAAGATCAAACTTTGTGTCGTACCGTTAAGAATTAACTAAATTTTAAGCTATGGCAATAAATTTTGCAAGTACAGCGAAAGCGATATAAAAGCCATCAATCTTATATTGACGAGACTACAAAACTTTTGGACAAGATTAATGTAAGATTGGTAATTTGTATGAAGGTCTTCGAGTAAGTATATGTTCGTACAATGAAGATGTTTTATCCAGAATGAGGTATATTGTATCCTACAGATGTAAAGCTACTTCACCGTTTTGTTGTAACGATTCTCGACATACTTGGAAGTTATTAAAGTATTTTAGTCAAGAAAAGTGTCCCTGCCAATTTGGTTAGGTAAGGTTAGGTTAGAGATATATTGTATCATATATATCGCTCACTCCTTTCAATAACGTCATAAATCAAAAAAACTTGATTTATCAGGAGAACGTTTTTAAAGTTTAAAAATATAATACAATGTTTTAAAAATAAATTACTAACCAATTATTGAACTTTTTTTTTACTGTGGAACAGATCTTTATAGGTAAAACCTGAAGGTTTTTTCTCCAAAATTTAGTATATTTAAATAAATAATTAAACAATGCCTTTTCTTCAAAATGCAAAAAGAACACTTTACGCACTGTAGCGGGTAAATATTAAGTTTAAAATATGCCTCTTTTACTGGGAAATAGTAAGTACATTTTATGGGCATTCCGAAAACATGCACAACTGAAAATTGACGATTTTTGATTTATGACGTTCTTGAAAGGAGTGAGCGATATGTAAAGGTTCTTCCTCGATTTGTTGTAAGAATTCTCAACATATTCAGAAATTAGTTAAGTATTTTAGTCAATAAAAGTCTCCCTGCCAGTTTGGTGAGGTGAGGTTAGAGATATATTGTATCCTATAGATTTAAAGGTTCTTTCCCACTTCGCTGTAACGATTCTCGATATATTCGCAAGTTGGTTAAATATTCTAGTCAAGAGAAGTGTCCCTGCCAGTTTGGTTATTCAAGAGGCAAATTGGGTGCGTAAACAAGATAGACAGAGGTCAACAAAAATAGAATATTACGGCGCCACAATTTAATGGGAAAACTTATTCGCTCTGCGAAACTCTGCAGCACTTTTCTAATCAAAATGTGCTCGGTAAAAGTTAAGACAAACTTTAAGTGGAAATTTCTGCATAAAAATGTGTCTGTGTTAAGAAACGCACGTAAATCATTGCGGTGTGCTAAAATGTGGGGAAAAATAATGTATTCGTAGTATAATAATACTATACGCTGTTGCATTTTCGTCTATAATATTTTAGATTATTCAGTTCATTTAGTTTATTTAAGTTCACAAAAAAGGTATCTACCAAATAAAATCTTTTCTCAAGCCAACACTAAAGATGGCTGTCATGATTTTTTATTTATTTGATAAAATAATTTTTTTTAATCCGATTTAATAAAATCTCTATACATTTATACATTTGGCACACTTACAATTACAGTTTCGCTGTGCCTCTCCAAAAAAGAGACTGCGCTCTTGTGCTTGGAGAGGGAAACTCAAGGTCTATTGTTTTATTCGTTGAAGGTATAATGGTATTTTTCTTTTCTTTTATATATATTTTTTATGATTAACATGTAATAGGCATTTATTTTTTCTGAATAATTTTGATATATTCTAATTGTTTTCTTTCTTTAGGGAGTTTATTGAAGTATTTAATTCCCAAATATTTGAAGTTTTATTGAAATTGTTAATTTTCACTGGAGTTGTAAAATCATTTCGGAATCTCGAAAATAAACTTTTTTAAATAAAAATATTTGTCACTTTTTAACAATTTTCGCGTTTGCGAAAATTGCGTTTTTATTAAAAATGGCTTCTATGTTTGGGAGTTGAAATTTTGAAAATAATAATTTAAAAAAAAGTTTTTTTTTTAATTTGACTTTGATTATTGTTCTCTGGATTATTTTCACAGAGTTCAGTATGTTATTGTAAGTTCCTCCCCATCCAACAAATGTGGACTGTCGTGCCAAATTCTCATAACACGAGTGCTTTTTTTAGGTTTTGACTGATAAAAATAGGTAAAAACGCTCAAAATGTTTCATTGCGTGTCGATTTGCTAAGCTAAATTTAAACCTAAGTATAATCTATTCTTTAAGGCTTTAAATTAAGGTTTTACCACGAAGTGAAACTTAAATTTAAAATAGATAGATATTACAATAAAGTGACTGCCGAAACAATAAATGAAAATAATATGGTCTCAATATTATTAATATTTAAAGCATTTACTTTGTGGTTAGTCATTTTTACTTATTTATTTTTTTACAAAAATGTTACTAATATTAGTATAATCGGTGGTGGTTATATACTAATATTGTTAAAAAATTTGTTTAAAAAAAATAGTGAAAATAATATATTCAATTCAATAGTTCTAAAATTCTACCGTGTTATATCGTATCTTAAGAATAAAACAATTACGATACCCAACAATATTACTTATCGCTATTTGCTCGAGACGTACGATCGTATAACTGTTCACAATACGAAGGGAGGTCCAAATTTAATTAAATGAATCCCCCGATGTACACAACACAACTATGAATAATGAATCTCCGGTTCGGAGAAACAGTGGAAGAAGTATTCATTTCCGCTCTTACGTATAAACCAGGTAAAAGGTATAGTCTATAAGCAATATACAACGGTTTTATTGATTTAACGGTATTGTACAAAGCTGACTACGTATATTTAGAAAATACCAGTTTCTAAATACAACGGAGTCTTGGTTCCAACGCTAATGTATGGAAGCGAAGCGGCAAAAGAAGGGTAATAGTAGACTCAATGTAGATTAAATGAGATCCTTCAGACGAATGTGGCGCAATACGAAGTTCGAATTGTGAAATAAAGAAAAAAACCAAGGCTGAGATAAGTTTTATCGATAAAATTAAAAAAGGTGTTTGGGATGGTTTGGACATGTGGAACGAATGAGTGAGGAAAGAACGGTAAAACAAAGGCGAATGAGGCGAATGAAGATTTAAAAAAAAAAAGCAGAGGAAGACCGAGGAAAACTAGGCATGATCGGGTATGTCAAATACTCGAAAGCGGCCGGGTCAGGGGTGGATATTATCGGTGGGTATGTATGAGGAGATGCATGAATGTGGAAGAGGCGAAGAATGCTTGCAAATACAGAGTGGTATGGCGTTCAATTCTCTCTGCTTACCCCTGCGGAGATACAGCGTGATGGTTAGTTAGTTAAACCAAGTTATTTTAAGTATACACTATTCAACCCCCTTAGTTTTTTTTGCGCCTCCCTGTACACTTAATCAGTATTTCGTATAATTTTGAACACTATAAAGTTTATGAGTGAACTCGAGCAAATGTTTCGATTCGCACGAGTCGTGTTCAGAGCCTGCAACGGTTTTATGGCACAGTTCAGCGGAAATGCAGGCAACACAGAGCAGTCACGTGCATATAACATACGAACATACTCGTATAATAGCAAAATGGAGTCAGCAGCACTCAAATCTATTGAAAACCTTTCCAGTCCCCCGCCCCGGTCGTAAATAGGGCAACGAGAAGCGCGGACGTCATTTAAACCAGTGGTCCTCAAACTTTTTATCGCCGCACCCCTGCCAACTTTTGATAATTTTACCGCGGCCCCCAGAAGGGGATAAACGTAGATTGTTTTTTTTTCTTTTTCTTTTGCATTTCAAAATATATTTTTACATATCACAATATAAGTACAAAAAAAATATTCATACAAAAAAAGATCCCACAAAGGCATTGTGGCCACCTGTGTGTGGGTATATTTTTTTTTACGTTATAATAAAGGGCACTGGTAAGAATACAATAGATATCAGAAATAAAAATAGATTAAAAGTGTTAATATAAACTACAAATATTTATATAATTTAAATGTAACTTTGTTTTAAAACCACCATACATATTTTATTTTAATGTCTACCGGCAGACATTATAATTAAGTTATAATCAAATATTCATAGGGATTTTAAAACAAAGTTACATTATTTATAAAATTTAAAATCACGAAGTTAGTGCTTCAAATATAAATTACATACAAATATTTGATTTTAACAGAAATCAAAAAATAATAATAAAGATTTTTTGATTCGGCATTAGGTCTATGGAATGACGTGTTGATTTTTTTTAATTAAACACTTGTATAAAACCACTTATTGAGTTTTGTTTTATAACACACAACTAGTTTCGAAAACTACAGTTCTTTTCATGGACAAGTGATTAGTAAAACTCATCACAGGTATATAAAAACACGCGCGTATTAGAATGCAATACTGCAAAATTTCAAAGCAAAAAAAATTACATGTTATAAGATTTTTATCAAACGCTGATTAATTTTTAAATGTACATAGAAAGGCAAAGACATGTACGTACTTGAAGGCAACGTTGTGTCAAAATCTAAAAGCTATCGGTTAATTTTTTGAGAAATTAAGATTTTGAACAAACGAATATTTATTTATTTTTTTTATATATAGATAGACACATCCGCGCATTTGAATGCAACGCTGTTTCGAAATTTCAAAACTGTCGGTGAATAACTTGAGGAGATTTGAGGTTTTGAACAAACGAACATTAACATTTTTATTTATAATATAAAGATTGCTTTAAACTACTAAAATGCTGATATATTCATGAAAAAAAAAGAAGCGAACATACGTCAACTTATCAACAGCACAATTCATATATCGCTCACTCCTTTTTACAATGTCATAAATAAAAAACTTTAATTTTCAGGAGATCGTTTTTAAAGTATAAAAATATAATAAAATGTATTAAACATAAATATCAAGATATTTATGAAACTTTTTACTGTGCAGCAGAGTTTTTAAGGTAAAACCTGAATGTTATTTTCCGTTTAAAAAATATTTAGTATTTAAAAAAAAAAAAACAATTCCTTTTCTTCTTTAATAATAAAACAATACACTTTCTGCCGTGAAGCGGGTAAATATTAAGTTTAAAATATTCCACTTTATCTGGGATATAGTACATTTTCTGGGCATTTCGAAAACACGTACAACTGAAAATTGACGATTTTTGATATATGACGTTGTTGGAGGGAGTGAGCGATATGATTTAAATCGACCGACGTAAGATTTTAAACCTTGACCTTTGAGTAGATAGTGAAAAGTTTACCCTAACAACTGGAGTAGGTACCTAATCGAAAAAACTTATCCAGTACATAAAATGTTTGTTAAAACCACTCGCAAAAGTTGTAGAATATCATTTTTGTTTTATGAAAAGAAAAGTTCAGTCATCAAACAACTGAGTGTGTATAAAAGAGAAATAAAACAAAATTTTCGTGTATAACTGAGTTGCCAATTACACGCGTAAAAACAACTTTCGTTTCTGTACCGCATGTTATATTATCAGGTCCTAAAAACCATCCAACTTTTATTAAATAATAACGAAGAAGAACGATAATGAAATACAGTAAAACCTCGATATAACGGACTAATTGGATGGAGGGTGTGTCCGTTAGAAATGAAAGTCCGTTATATTTAAAAAAAAAGGTTAAAAGAAATCAAAAAACTTTTTCTTTAAATATGAACACTATTTAGATATAAACAATACAAAACCCAAACAAAATTCTATTTATTGACTTCAGACACTTGTCGTGAAGTGACGTTGCTGTTTGATATCGACGCACTTGCTTTCAGTAATCCTGTTTTGATAAACGAATCAAGTTTTGTTAAAGCCGTAAGAAAAAAAGGTTTAAAATACATATTTAAAAAAATATTTAACCACTGTTTAGATATAAACAATACAAAACACAATCGTATTTATTGTCTTCAGATTAGCGTCGTGAAGTAACGTTGCTGTTTCATATCGACGCGCTTGCTTTCTTGCTTTCCTGCTTTGAAAAACGAATCAACTTTTGTTAGAATTATTAAAGAAAACACTCGTATTTTTACCACGTGAGTTTATTTAATTCTACCACATTACAAAACTATGTCCAGTATTTGTTAGTAAATGAACAATTGCATACATTTTCACTTGCAATTGTTTCACTCTAGGGGGGAGATGTAAAGAAAAGTGATTTTTTTAATTTTGAATTTGGCACTATATTGGTATAACTTTTGTTTTGTTAGAACTTTTGAAGAATTCTGTTTTTTTGTTCATAATGAACTCTCTAAAATTACAAAAATGCACACAATATTTACTGACCAGATTTTTTCTCCGTTATATCTGAAGTTCGTTAAATAGATGTCCGTTATGTCGAGGGATTTACTGTAATAATAAATAACGACATCGTATTTTTCATTAAACATTAATGATATTATTCCGTGCTTGTGTTATACAATACGAAATAAACGGTATATCTCAACAGTTGGGAGGTATAACTCTAAGGCGTAATGGAGGGTCGAACCTTAATTTACAGTAAATGAAAATTATCGTCCGGATCTAACGGGAAAGATAAAATAAATCGTTAATAGTTTCCCGAAAGATACGAAAAATATATACAGAAACAAGTAAATGGAAACGTTTAGTTAACCAAAAGGGCAGTAACCGATCTCGAGATTAAGATATATTTTATTAGGTACAAAAATATAAGAGTAATTTATAAATTACGTGTTAAAATGAAGGAATAGGATTATTTAATGATATTTAACATGTCGCTCACTCCTTTCAAGAACGTCATAAATCAAAAAAATTGATTTTCAGGAGAACGTTTTTTAAGTTTAAAAACATAATACAATTTATTAAAAATAAACATCAAGCCACTAACCAAACTTATTACTGTGCAACAGATTTTTTAGGTAAAACCTGAAGGTATTTCTCTCCATTTGAAAAATATTTAGTATATTTAAAAAAACAATTAAACAATACCTTTTCTTCAAAATGCAAAAACAACACTTTCTGCCCTGTAGCGGGTAAATATTAAGTTAAAAATATGCCTCTTTTGCTGGGATATAGTACATTTTCTGGGCATTCCGAAAGCACGCACAACTGAAAATTGACGATTTTTGATTTATGACGTTCTTGAAAGGAGTGAGCGATGTGTCCAAATGTTTGAATATAAATTGACATCAAGAGTTTTATTTCATAAAAAAAGTTGAATAAATATTTATGCTGCCGTGTATAACGTGATTGTTTAAACCAGCCAATGTTTATTCCCATATAAAACAATATATTAAATTGTCTCTGATTAAAATCACTGAAATATTATTGATAACAATGAATTAGAATGCATTTCATGTAAAATGTAGCGATATTTTAGTCACATACTCCATAGAGCGCTTTAATTTAATTGTGAAATAAATATTGGCGATTCGATCAAAAAGAGGAAAAATATGGAACTTGTAAAGTTACTAAAACTGCCTCCTTCTTTTGTGAAAATTTTAAGGAATAAAATTTAAAGGATTAAATATAAAACATTCAAGTTATGTTTTCCAGTACACGAAATTTTAGTCTTCACTCCATGTTTCTATTTATATAATGGAAACTGCCTTTGCTTTACTGAGATCTTTATTTATTCTCGAAAAATGAAATCACGATGTGATAAGTATTTCCAAAGAGCTGTGTCACGTCTCATTTCTGAGAAAATCGGGTAAGATGGGGTGATAATATAAATCATTGTGTTTGTAAAGTTTTCTTACTAGAAAAAAATACACTATTGTACATAGACTAAGTATAAGATTGTTAGTAGTAGCAAAAATAGCATTGAACTGTAAAATGTAAATATGTTTACCAAAACACAGAAATGGCGAATGTTGTTAGAAAAAGGAGCGGAGGAAGATCGAGAAAAACTTGATACGATTAAGTTTGTCAAATCTTGAAAGTGGTTAGTTAGGTAGGAGTCGTAATAATCGGCGGGTATGTATGAGGAAATGCATGAATATGTAAGAGGCGAAGACTGTTTAAAAAGTCAGAGTGGTATGGCGTTCTGTTCTTTCTGCCTACCCCTGAGTGGAGCGGCACGATGGTTTGTTTTTTTTTTCTTTACTCAAAATCCATTATATACATTATTGTTTTTTTTAGTCTTCTCACTGTTAAAATGATGTTTAATTTTAGCTGCTGTGAGGGGTAATAAAAGTTACTGAAAATATAGAATTTCATACAAGAGATGATTAACATGAAATTAGATATCTCTGTTAATTCTTTGTACATCTTCCGGCACTTCAGCTATGTGCTTGTAATCTTAAAGCGAAGATATCCGAGACGATGAAGAAATAAGATGAGCTAAAAAGCTTTCGTTCAACCAGGTTCTCTTGGGCAATCCCGTCACGTACCTCGAAATGTTCGAATGCTGAGACGAAACAAGAACCGCCCTAACCGCCCCTAAAACTCCGAAGTGCCCATTTTAAGACCCGCGTACGGCACTTGGGATAAAAGGAAACGAAAAAAAATACCTCCCAGAATCATATTTTGACCCAATTATTATTATGTTAACCTTTCGCTACCTCGCCGCGCTTTAAAATGCGAAATTCCAGTTAATATTTTAAGTAGGGCAGCATTCAATTATTATTAGCGAGAAAGTTCGTGCGCCTAAAATATTTTTACGCTGGTAATTTTGACGATTTATCAAATTTAATGAAACTCTGGAATATAATGAACTTTCCAAGTATCTCCAAAATTACGCGTACTAATACCGTAGGATTTAAAACGAGAAAATCGGGTATAAACGCGGAAATAATTTATCGATAAATTTACAGCGGAATAAGGATGTAATAAAATATAGAATTTTTAAAATATAATAATAATTAATTTGGATAATTTATATAGCGCCATTTTCGTACCTCGATAGCGGTTAAAGATCTAACCTTCATTTACCCGCAAGAGGACATTTTTATTTTGAATGCGCACTTGCTTTTAAACCGCCTCGCCAGCCCGAAGTAAACTGAAATTATATAACGACACGGTATACTGAACGTGGCCGTACGCTTTTGTTTGGTTGAAATGTTTTTTTTTCTTAAACTCCTATTCGTACTCAGAGAGTACATTACATAGAGAACGGCATGAGATCGACGTAGCGTCAACAGTATCGCTAATTACATGAAGACGATCAGTCCCACGCTCCAGACGCAAATGAAGAAACTCAAAGTGAAGGAAATAATTGCTTTTGAGAAGAAAAATCGGATAGGAAAAGGAGAACAGCATTGTGTGCATTCTGACCCAGGATCGATTCCTTGAAATGTCAAAATAAATATTAGTAATATTTTACTCTAATATTTGTTTTATATCATCCTGGACTTTAACACTTGGCCTTCACGAACGAGTGTTAAACGACCAAGATAGCTATTAAAGATGTATTATTATTTTTTTTTTAAATATATATAGTCATATGAAAGATGATGGAAGTCTGAGCATCCCAGGGCTTACGACAAGGTATTTGGATGACTTAAGTAATTACTTTATACACTTTTGTAACGTTCACCATTCTGCCCATTATTGAACATCCATATTTCATTAATTTTTGGATCTTGCATATATGCGATGGTATTGGATCCCATTTACATGTGGATAGTAATTCAATAGATTTAGAAGTAAATTGAAATACCAATAATATTGATGTATCATCCGTAGATTGAATAATCCAGTACCTGATAATAGATCAAGAGATAATATATGAATAAATAGGTCAAGATAACACTGCGTCGATGCGATGCAGTGCCCAATACACCATGGGTTAGAGATTTTTTTTCAATATTCAGAAAGTCGTTTTGTTCATCTACTCCGAGCCAAAGACGACAGTACAACACGCTCATTCAAAATGAGATTTATTTTTACGTTACATAAAAATACGTCGTTGTTTGCGAGATTTAAATATATATGTTTTTAAAATACTCGAGATTTACACACCGGAAATTATTGTACCAAGATCAACACTCCGCTTACGCGTCATTAGCCGTAACATGTGTGCAAATTATTGATCTAACAACGCTGACTAAAGTAGAACAATCCAAGTAGTAGAACAATCTCTTTTATATTTATATACGGTAATTCTTGCGATCTGTCTGTGTGGGTTCCGTAGTGTAGCGGTTATCACGTCTGCTTTACACGCAGAAGGTCGCCGGTTCGATCCCGGCCGGAACCACTTTTTTGTACTTATTTTTTTATATAAAAAATATATATGTATATTTCTCCAATAATTTTTTTTGATATGCGTATCTATTGTATTTGAAAAATTGCAAAAATATAATGTGAAAAATTGTATTCCATGTCAATCAATGTGACAAGATGTCAAATTTGATGTATTTGATCATGAAGTCAAAGTAGCATGGTAATGAAAATCACTTCCGTATTACACTGTCTGTCGAATGATTGTCATATTTAAGTTAATGTGGCATTCGTCAATATCTTAATCAATATATCCCTATTGAGCATTAGGAAAAATACATTTGAAGAAAAAATATGCCTTTTCATTATTTTTATTTAAATTATTATTATTATCATATGTATAATTATTACTGAACATATTTTTTATTTATAATTGGTATTAAAATATAAAACATATTGAACGTAGCCAAATGTGATGATTTTGAAATAGTCAATCAATGTGTGTCAATGTTTGGATCAATATATAGCTATTAAGCATAATAAAAATATGTTTTGAATATTGAAAGCATTAACTTTGTGGATCATATTGATATATTATTTCGAGAAATAAAAAGACTTTGTGTTTTGATCCACTCACATTTTTATTAACCAACTAGTTTCGGCAACAACCTGTTGCTCTATTCAGGGTTTAATTCAAGAAAATAAATTAAATAAATTAAACCCTGAAGAGGGCAACAGGTTGTTGCCGAAACTAGTTGGTTAATAAAAATGTGAGTGGATCAAAACACAAAGTATTTTTATTTCTCGAAATAATATAAGAAAAATACCCTAAAAGAAAGAATAAGCCACTTATATTAATTACTTATTTTTTTACTCATTTAAAAGCACTTTACATATTTTTTTGAATTTGGCATTGAAATGTAAAACCGACAACACAACAGCAATTTGCTTATACATACATATTGAACGTCAGCAAATGTAATGACTTTGAAACAGTATATTAATGTTTGTGGGTAAGTATCTCAATCAATATATCGCTATTTGACATTAGGATTAGATACCTTATATAAAGAATATATATTTATATATTTATTTAAATTAAATTTTAAATTAAATTGTAAAACCGAAAACACAACAGCCATTTAAAAAACAGCATATTAAACTGTGTAAAACGTGATGATTTTGAAACAGTATATTAATGTTTATTGTACATTTGACAACGTTAAACAATATAAATACAAAACACTCTCCTTATCATTAATTGTTCGCTTTATGTAATACCACTTTTAAAAAACACTTATTCGTGACTAACGGGTTTCGGAATAATCATTAAAAGAAAGAATTTATTTTTATATCAAATATCAAATTGTAATAATTTTATTTTAATGATCTGATGATTAAATGATTTTCCATAACCGGTAGTCACGAATAAGTGTTTATAAAAGTGGTATTACATAAAGTGAACAATGAAAGATAAGGAGAGTGTTTTATTACCATACCGCAAAGTTATCAATGCATTTAATATACAAAATAAAATATAAAGACAATTTATACACGACAGTAAAGTCAAGGAAATATATAACAACAGGAAATATATAATCTCATACAATGGCGTAAAGAGATGTCGTTAAAATCCACATAAGAACGTGAACATAAAACTTTATATGGTTGATGAATGACGAATGTCATGTGTAATAAAAATCGAGTACTTATTGACAGAATTCGCACTCGAATATACGGCGAACAAACCACAGGTAGCTCATTAAAGCTTTGCTTTATTGTAAGTGGAGGGAAAATGCTGGAAAAGCCTAATTATGACCTATTAAGAGTTTTATCGTTATTTGACATGCTTACATTAACCACATGCGTAATTATAATAATACTAACTGTAATAAAAATAAATCAATATACATATAAATTAATTAATTAATTTCAACATTTCAAGTCCGTAACGCAAAAACCATTCTCAAAAAAACAGCAATTCTTAAACTATTAAAGAGTGATAAAAATTTTGATCTAAAGAAAAACCCATCTTTAGGATCCCAAAACGATTTTAAAAAAGCAAAATGCAATACCAAACGATTCTAAAATAACTTTAGATATTTGGGAAGCAAATATTTCAAAAACCTTCCAACAAATATAAAAAAAGAAGATATTTTAATTCTAAAAAATAAATTAAATGCCTTTTATAGATGTTAATCGAAATATTCAAAAGGGATATACATACTATAAAGGGTAAAAATATTTCCCAGGACAGGAAAGAAGTTAATAATTTATTTCAATTAAAGATGCTAGTGTCTTCTTTTGGCTCACGATCGAGTCAACGCGGTGTCGAATTGATCGTGATAATATGAAGGAAAGATGGGTTAATCTTGTATTTGAGATCGTGGAATATGTTTGATAAAATTCAGGTGACGTAAGTGAAAGTCCTCAAGGTGAAGAACATCGCTGCCATATGAAAAGGCAAGGAGTCTATAGGAGAATAACAGCAATGGCTAGGACAAACGAGGCAGCAAACCCGTACTCGCACTAGCTTGTGTAAATTGCACGTTGCTAATTTATACGATGCCAATTTATATTATGGAAGCAATCAAAGTTGAAAATATAAATAATTATGAGGGGGGTGAAACCATCGACCATACTAAGCTGTCATTGTGCCACAATCCAACTTTATAAATATTCATATTAAGGTTCTCTTTCTTATGTTAAATTTTCCTTTTATTAGTCCGACAAAATGAGAACTTAATTCAACCATTAATTGTGTGACTAGGGTAAAAATATTCACTCGCAAGATAATAATAAAAAGAAAAAATATAACACAATAATATTATTCAATGTAAATGAATACAACAATCAAAAAGAAATAAAAATGAACAAAAGCGTTTGAAAATCCTCGATGCAAAAACATTCCGAAACATTTCTCGAACAATACTACGTTTTCGCGCAATTTGAAAGAAGAAAGATTGCGTTTTTCCACAAAAGAAGGTCATAGGGAAATCCTTGGGGGTAGAAAATTCAATGCTCACACCATTTAACTCATAGGGGTGTGTTATCGCATGGGTTGACATCGATTCCTTTCGGCTTGATTGAAAGCGGGGGAGTCACCTAACGACCGTTGTAAAATCATATTCGCGGCAGAAAAGCCCACATAAATTTCCAGGTGTTAAGTTATACCAAATCGTTAAATTATATCACTCGCATATTACACTAGTTAGCGAGATATTTATTCACCCCAATACATATTGACATATCGTTACTGCTATGATGTCTCAACGTCATCGGAGCAAAGAAAATATTTTTAATTTAATCAATATTTTTAATTCAATCAATTAAATCAATCAATGAATCGACAGTGACTTTGTGGTATAGATATTACCACAAAGAGTTTTTAATTTAAGTTTTACTTTGTAAATGCCACTATTTCTTAAAATATATTTAAAATAAGAATCAGCTTCTACCTCCTCTTCATCTTTCAACGTCCCAAAGACAAAACTCTAAAATTTAGACTTAGCCTCACATACGATGTTTGAAAATCATGCTGTATGCATTGAAACACGTGTCACAATAGATTTGAAGAAATAGTGGTATTTATCAAGTAAAACTTTAATTTAAAATATTTGAAAACAATTAATAAAATAAAAGTTTACAGATTTCGAGATTCCGAAGCTTTCTATAAATTTAAAAACCGGACCGAATCGTAAATCACCCCCACTTACCGTCGATTAGGGTCCTGAAAAAATCTGAAACTGAAAATACATTTCAGTAAAGATATATCAGGAAATTACCTTCCCCCCATCGATGAATGGTAGAATAACACAGATCGTAGATTAGAGATACTTTTATGTACATATAATAATATGACAACGAAGTATATATCTCTTCCAATTAATCAAGCAATTCATGTATTTCTATACACTGGATTTATATTAGTAAACATCCCTTTTGTTAAGGATAGGAATCATGTAATACAAATACTAAATATCTTGTAATTCAATAATCCTTTCGAATCATGATGAATTTGAGGGTTGCGCGGATACCGAAATGGATTAACTAATATACCTTTTAAATCTATTTTGCGAAAATAATATTTCAATTTAACAGGGTCGTTTTATGGCAACATCTCAGTAATATAAAACGGTCCGTTATCAGATTAATGGGGAACGGAATAAATTACACTACTCTGCCGCGAGGGCTTTGAATTACAAACGAACCGTTCAAGAAAAGGGGGATTTTGACAATTCGGGAAAGAGCAGACAAGGACCGTGGGTGTCCTTTTCAGTAAAAGTCAAACAGTGGGAGCCTCCGCATAAAATATTTTCAATATACAAAGTAAAAACAATAAAATATTAACATATTCAAACATGTTAATTTTTATTTATTGATTTGGCGTTCAATTTCTTGAACTCCATTTTAATTTATGTATTGATTTTTAAATCAAACAGATTTTTTGAGTCTACTTAGTTGTGTTTTTTTTTAAACATAAAAATTAATAGTGTGACAATTGTTTCGCCTAGTTATGGCATTTTCAAACGAATGTAAAGATTAAATGGTTATTTAATCTTCACATTCGTTCGATTCCCAGTGGGAGAGTTAACAATTATGTGGTTTTTCACTCTAATATTTATTTATAATTACACTGGAATGGTACCTGAAGCACAGGGCCGACATCTTGTTTTAATATAATAAACGATCGACTAAACATTGCGTCAATTCGATGCAGTGCCCTATGCACCACAGGGTTGCGGATAAGGGTCAGATGTAGCAAAAACATATTCAAATTCAATTCGTGCGACAAGTTATGATTGATCATATTAAATTCATCAAGCCGCAACTTAAATCTAAATGAGATATTACTGACTTCTTCGTACCTCAGTTAAATGCCATTGATGTGACGGGGCTGTGGTTTCAACAAGATGGCGCAACAGGCCACATGGCGGGTGACACCATCAATTTATTACGGGAAATTTGAATTTGTTTACCTTTAAAAATCACCCTATAGAACAAAATCTGAAAAAATTCTATGAGCAGCCATTTCATATATGTATATATAAATAATTTCATTTCTTTAAAATGGCTTTTTCTGAAGACAATTATGAAAAGAAATCGAGTGAATAAAAGCATCCTGGTGTGAGAACTAAAGTGAAATAGCTAATCGGAATTCTCGCATGGGTATTGTTATTTTTTGACATCTCATCAAAGATGAAGAAGAATATGGAAGTCTGGGGATTTACGGGGCTGACGACCGTCATAGGCTGGTTTAAGTGATCACTTTACACACGTGTAACATTCACCAATTCTACCCATTATTGACAACCACACTACTTAAATTCTTGGAAGCTCTATATATATGAACCAATTTAAAAACCTTGTTCTTGAATCACTAGAACTTCACTAGAGACATCTATTGGTGAGATGTAAATAAGCTTTTTTACTAAGCAGAAACTCTTATATTAGTATGTGAGGTCCGAATCCTGGATTATAATCACACACATGAGAAACGCCAGAAAATAACATATTCTTCTTCATCTTTGATGAGATGTCAAAAAATAATATGAAAATAACTCCTGTAATTGGAGATAATCCAGATTTTGTGAACAAGTATTTGGACACACTCAAAATGTTGAGTATTGTTGTTTACAAGATAAATCTTCAAGAACAAGATAGTTTTCAAGGAGAAATAGTTTAAGATTCTCCGATGAAGGGTAGGAGAAGATAAAACGAGAAGTGAACGAGAGTAATAGAACAATCAACAGGGGAGTGCTTTACATAACAAAGTCATGAATATCCAGCCTTAAACCATAGCGCTCAATAAAATACCGGCTCAGGCTGAACGATCTCAAACCGAATCCGTACAGACTGACTCATTACGAACCAAACAAATGGACCAAAAAGAAACCAGTCATTGAATTTTGTGATTAAAGTACTCGAATCTCGATTAAAATTAATAAATCAATTGGAAAAAATCTCTAACGAGTGAAACAAAGAGAGCAATCAACATTTATCTCGTACAAAATATATAATTTATGTAGATACATCTTCGTATCTTAAAATTAAAAAAAAACGAATCGCACAGCATCAACGCTGAAAATTTGAATATAATCTTTTGACTTCAAGTCAAAAGATTCAATCAATATCGCTTTATATTTTTTTCAAATACGAACAGTAAGAATTTCTGACCTTACAAATATCATCCACCTTTCCCTTTTGTCTATTCATTTAAATATTTATAGTTATCCTCACAAATCAAAGATTCATCGGGTACGTATTCACAAAATAATGTACATATGTACAGTATGTTACGACAGCTTTCCCAAGATAAATTTTCGATTTCATTTTCTGACAAAGCTCAAAGAATACCTAACGCTCGAGAAAATAAAACTGTTTTTTTTATATTCTTAAAATTTTGACTATATTATATTGAAAACGAATTTTTAATTCGTACAGTGTCTCATCGAAAATTATTATTATTGATACATAATTTCGAGATCATGTAATTCAATTAAAATAATTAAATTAAAATAAATATATGATAAAAATAAACATAATGTCAGACCGTGACAATTTCATTTTTATCTACATTTGACCTGATGATGGAATGATAATTTCGAAACCGATAGTCATGAAAAGTAGTGTTTTTTAAGTGGTATTACAGAAAGTAAACGATGAATAATAAGGAGAGTGTTATATTACCATACCACAAAGTTAACAATGCTTTTAATATAAAAAATATACATGCTTTCGGTTTTGACCGTGTGTATAAATGTGTATGTGTGTGATTTACGTAGATTCCAGTTCAGAGTATTTGTCAATACAAATCGTGTGTCGGATAACACAAAATCGCTCCCATGTGTTCACACAATGGAACGATTCAAACGCTCTCATAGCACTTGCCGGGTCTGCCGCCATCTAAGGGTTGACTCCTTCGTATAATGTAGTCAACGCTCCATGCAGAGATAATACCCCGTGTAGAGACATTTAACACGTCTAAAACCGTATTGTTATGAATTAATTAATTCTGAACTTCAGGGTCCTCAGCTCCCAAGTTAACTTAACAAATTAAGTTAACAGGATTTTCATAATAAATACATTTACGAAAGGTAAGGGCGTGCATTCCATATAGTCAGAAAGCAGTGCCTATCCCAACTTACCCGCGTGATATATAAAAACGCAACCAGGACCTACCCTACCTTACTAAGTAGTACCTAGCTTACCTTACTACCTACCTTTACTGCCTACCCTAATTAATTATCTACCCACGCCACTGACGAAAGGGTAAGCGAGGTAAAATGCGAGTAAAGATAAATTATATTTAGATAACCGTAATAAAGGTCCCGGGTTCGATTCTTAGAAAAATCAGTTAAATAAATTTGAGTGATTTTTCACTCCAATCTTTATTCAATATAACCCTGGACTGGTACGTGAAACGGAGGGCTGATTACCTTTCCTTCATGTGTTAAAGATAAAGATCGTTTATGTAATATGATGCAGTGCTTTGTGCACTATCGGGTGCGGATAAAGGTTTGAAGAAGGAGAAATTTTAATTATTAATGTACTATTTTATTTTATTTATTGTTTCGGCATTAACTTTGTGGTAAGACATCTTACAATGATTTAAGAAAACACTTGTTTTTATTTTATGTATTAATTTTAATTTATGTATTAATTTTAAATCAAACACAGATTTTTTGAGACTACTAAGTTGTATTTTATAAACAAAAACACATAAAAAATTATATTGTGACAATTGTTTCGCCTTGTTAGGGCATTATCAAACGAATGAATTGTTTTTATGTTACTATACAGACCTGAATGATGGAAGTTTAACTTCTGAAACATGTAGTCTTTAATAAAAACTCAAGTGGTATAAAACAAGTGTTTTCTCTAATCATTGTACTTTAAATTATATTTGCAGACATAATTTCCAACATTTATAAAATGGTTTTCACAAAAATTGTGGTCCCTTATCAAAACACGGTCCATGTGAAGGGCTTAAAAAATTAAATGGTAATGTCATATTAAACTCATTCTGAAAAAGCGTCTGAAATGTTTCAGGCAAATAACATTTAACGTAATGTCGACTGAAAGGAAATGATAAGCAGATTGCCTGGGTTCGGGCTCAAAAGGGATTACGATGTGTTTTTACAGTACATACCATCAAACAAAAACCAAAAAGCAAATGTTGTTGGGTTTTTATTAATTAATTTACGTATTCTAGTCGAGTGTGGCTAGCAGCGGCCGAAATTAGTTCGTGTCGTGTTTTTACGAACCGCCAAAAACGACTCGAATTGCTATATTCATACACCATATTTCGGCTTGTAAAATCATTCGCTGAGCCAACCAACGAGTCACGTTTCCTGAATATTTATTAAATTTGCAACCCTGGATATTCACGAGGAGAGGACGATTCCGGATCAATGGATTGGGGATCGGGAGTTTTTTTTACAAAAAGGATAGTTGGAGTTCCAGAAATGAGTGGGTATAAGATGGCCTGAAAACACGACAAAAGAACGACGAGCGAAAATAGCAAAAGGGATCCTTGAAAAATGTCATAAAACTCAACAAGATTGTGAGTAAAAAAAACAACAAAAACGATTTTCTTTTTGACTAAGTACTACTACTACTAACCCTTACCCGCACAAATGGTGCATAGGGCGCTGCATCATGTAATTTAAAAAAAAAAACTAACTAACCATCACGCTGCTTCCCCGCAGGGGTAGGCAGAGAGAATAGAACGCCACACCACTCTGTCTTTGCAAACATTCTTCGCCTCTTCCACGTTCATGCATCTCCTCATACATACCCGCCGATTGTTACGACTCCTAACATGACCACTTTCAAGTATTTGACTGTCTGTTGCCTTTTGTATGCTGACGATGCTGTTCTTCTTGCCGATAGCAGAGAAGACCTGCCGGCGTTGGTGATAAAAGTGTATCATATTGATGTTTTTTTTTAATTTAATAATTTATTATATGAAGACAATGGAGGTGATTAGTCCTGCGCTTCAGGTACCAGTCTAAGGTAATATTAAATAAATATTAGAGTGGAAAACACTTATATTTATTTTGACCCCCCCAGGGAATCGAACCTGGATTTCAAGCATGGGAGCCAAATGTGCTTACCATTAATTATACTCTGGAGCCGGAAAGACTCAATTAAAAAAATTAAAAAATAAAAGAAATAAGAATAAACAAAAAATAAAATGAAGTAAAATTAATCATTGCGTATCCTTTAATTACATCAAATTTGAAAGTTTATTTATTATACAAAAATATTATAGAAAAATATACATTAAGAGCTTCAAATAGGGTGATCAAAATTACAGAAATATTTTAATTCCTGATTTCATTAATAAATCTCTAAAAAGGTATTAGATTAAAATACTCAAAATGTAATTACTCCCCAACAATCAAAAAAATATTTTTTTTCGTTAACAGCCTTTGTAATTGAAGGGAACTAGACCATTAAATTTAATTAAAGATTATAAAAACTAATTGAAGGAAAGGTTACCAACTTAGAGGGGCTTATCTTAATAAAAGCGTAAAGAAGTATTAAAACGGATTAAATTATAGAACTAAGTGAAACTGTAATTTTAATTAGAGGTTCTTTCCCTAGCGACTAAATACAGGGCAAAGGGAATTTAAATCGAAACTGGAATTGCGCTTCATGAAACGATATTATTACTGAGCGTTAAACTACCAGTTTTAGGAATATTACTTTTAAGGTGAATCTAAATATTTATTGTTTAATTTCATTAATACCACTATTTCTTTAAATCTACTGTGACACGTGTTTCGATGCATGCCGCATTAAACGGTGTTTGAAAATAATGCGGAATGCATCAAAACACGTGTCACAGTAGATTTTAAGTTATAGTGGTATTTACGAAGAAAAAAAACTGAAATTTAAAATATTTATTATTGAATTTCTTTCCTTTGACTGACACAAAATCAGAAATACCCCGTGACTGGTAAAAATAAAACGGGTTTTTAAAAAAACTTTTTTTTTATCGCAATGGCAGCGCCACCTGTTCAAAGTAACACAAACTCTTGCAATACTAATTATTGCTTATGGCAGACAGCGTGCTTCTTGACAGCTGCTATCACTTGGCGTTATTTTTATTTTATTATTCATGTTTTTTTTTATATTTATAGCATTTACTTTGTGATAAGCTCGGCGTTTTTGCTTTTTTAATTTTTTTTTACGAAAATGTAAAAAAGTCTCATGTTTTTGTTTACATTGCTGTTTCATGGATTTTTTATATTTTCACTAATATTACTTCACACCCATCGCTATATTTGACATATTGGAAAAGTGTGCTTTATACTTTCTTTCTTTACCATTTAATTAAACTGAGCCACGCGTCGCCGGGTACAGAGCTTGTCTACGATAAAAATTGTTTATGATTCTTACGCGAACAACGACGGTTTCTCGTCGCATGGCAAGGACATTTTAAAATTGCAAACGTAATTTGGCATTTTCATACACAAAAAGAGGAGTAATAAAGTTTGGCTTTATTACTACTCTTTGAGTGAGCGTATAACTGAATAAATAAATCTGTAAGTGCAATAGCCTTGGAAGAAAAGGGGAATTACTTGGGAGAACAGAAAATTGCGGTAACCCGATAAAGTACGACAATAGAAGAAAATGGCGATAAAATTCGATTGCTAAGACACAAAGGCTTTCCGCTCACACTGGATCAATCCGGCTTTCGTGAAAATCCCCTTACGTCGTACAATAATCATTGATTGTTTTATATGTACCTACCATTTTCCAGCACATGCCCGCACATTACAATTCAATACAGCCTGAAACAATTGTTCTAACGCGATTACGCGATACGTGATCAAATACAAATCGAAGTAGAACCTTAAACAGGTTACTAAATAATTAAGGAACACGTGTATACCGTTGTAAAATAATTAATTGCTTTCATCCATACGAAAAAAGTACGCTTATCTTTTATAATTAAAATGTAACTTTGTTTTAAAATCACTATAAATATTTTACTATAACTTAATTATAATGTATACCGGTTTAGAAGCTAACCGCTTTGATTAATCAGTCTTGATAAAGAAGCGGTTAGCTTCGAAACCGGTAGACATTATAATTAATTTATAATAAAAATATTTATTGTGATTTTAAAACAAAGTTAAATTTTAATTATAAATGGAAAATCACAAAGTTAGTGCTTCAAATATAAATTATTTACTTATCTTTTAATGCTCTCATAACATTTCAAAATCAATTCTTCAATAAGAATATTTCTTGATTTATTTCATACTAGCTGTACGCGGCCACGGGTTGCTATAGCTCAGTCTGATTAAATGAAAATTAATTTAAATAGAAAGAACACATTTCTAATATATAAAAAAATAATGATACAAAAATGCAATCTAAAAGATATAAAAAAAAAGTGACAGCCGCTGTTAATGAGCATGCTGTACCATGGGCAACGTTTAGTATTGCGTGAGTTGCTGTTATGTTCAATAGGTGGCGCTGCCATTAAGGTCAAGGAATTTGTTTTTGAAATGTTTTAACATGTCAAAAGATTTATTAAAAAACACGCTTTATAAAAAAAAACAGTTTAGTAACTGAAGCAAAATGTAAATATAATAAGGAAAAAAATCTTTGATTTTTAAAGAAATTGCAATAACGAACAATATATCAATGGTGTTATAGTTAAAATAAATTTCTTAATTGATACGAAAATTTGTTCCAAAATTTCCCCAATCAGCTGATAAATTTTTATTTGACGTAGTAGAAATTAATTATTCGAATGGTTATAAAACATAGATAATAAAAATAAATCATAATAAATTCAAACCAAAGAGGAGCTCTGTAAATCACGCGGTAATTAGGTGTTTGTTTCTCTTTGAGTTACAAGCCCGGAGAATATTATTTACACACCCTCGAAAACTTCGCTCGTTACGAAATAAATTTCATCGTCCTGGCTACACCAACATCTTAAATTTCAACGCAAACAAGAATGCAGTAAGGCGTGGTGCAAATTACCCATCCCCCTCCCCTACCCTTAAGACTCCACTCCAGCAAGGCGATAATTAAGATCTGGTTAAACAAATAGACGACGATATGTTTATCTTATATTTATGGGCTTTTAAATTAAACGTAAAGACTTTAATATTACCAGAGAATTCAAGATACATTTTTCAAAGAGCTTATAAGTTTGACTAAAAAATTCTAAGCAGTTCTAAGTAAAAATTCTAAGTCGGAAAAAATACTGGTTTTATAATATTTCATCACTGACTTCTTTTCTTGTAAAGAAAGCTGAAAAAACGTATTCATCCTGAAAGCTGAAAAAACGCATATTATTAAGGGTTTCCTTTTTAGTATCTCAGCGGATGTAATATTTACTTAGGTACGCCTGAAGTAAGGCATTGAAATTCTGAGAGAAAGAAAACCTATTTTACTTCGGATCTACATGTTAATTTAAAAATTTAATCTTTTATTAAATGGGACATCGTAGAAAATTGTATGATACCGATTAAGATTCGTAAAAGTTCACGAAATTACTGTACAGTACAATACGGTACAACTGTACAATACGGTAATTGATTTATAAAAATAAAATAAAAATTGCTAAGGCATCGAAGAAGCTGTAAATAAAACATCATTATAGATGTTTTAACGATACATTATTTGAAGTTAACATGTAGTACAATATTTATCCAACAAACTACATCTACCATATAACAGTAATTTCAAAGTTTTGCCAATTATCCTTTCATTCTGATGCAGTAAACATTCAAGTATAACTGAAATTAGGAAAAATTTTGTTGAAAAGCTACTGATTTTTACTTCACAAATACAAATGAAAATATATAATTCATATCGTTCCAATACATGAAAAGAATGTCCAATATTTTATCGTAACATAGCGTGGGGATTATGAAAGAAAACAAAAGTGCGTGAGCGATTGAAAACCGTAAATTTACGGAATTTTTACCTACTCACTAAATAAAGCTAACCAGTGAAAAATTTATTGGAAAAAAAGTAAATTTGGCAGCCGACGAGGGTGTAAATTTTTACGAAAAAAGTGTGAGAATTGCTTTTTCCAATATTTCAATCGTTGAAATATATTACACCGTTTGAAAACTTTCAAATGTAGTTTTTTTACGATGCTTATAAGGAATACGTAAAAAAGGCTCGGTGCTAATCAGAATTGACTGAGGAATAAATTTGGCAAAAAAGTGAGTGAGAACATTTTTAAATCACGAACTATTCGCGGAGAAAATACCCAGACACTTTGTTTAACAGCAAAAGTAATAATCTTAATGAAGAATCTTGAGAACGGGAAAGTAATTAATAAAGTGCTTCTGAATTTCTATGAAAAAATGAATAATTTTAGCAGTGAAAATATGAAAAATCATTTTAAAACTTTTGTACGTACATTATTGGTATGACGCGCAAAGGTTTTCTTGGAAATAAATCCAGTGTTTTCCCAACACAATGTCTATTTACCCCGATTCGAACGGAAAAATTATAAAACCAAGGCGTGAAATCGAATTGCGAATACAAAAAACTTCCAGTCGTGCTGACGACATTACGAAAATGGAAATTTCGTTCTCGTAAATTAGTTTTCAAAACTTCTAGTAAACGAAGATAACGATCGAAAGGGATTTTCCGAGCTAAAGAAAACAATTAATCTTATCAAATACCTACAAAGTTTGTTCGCAGTCAAAAAACTTAGGGGATGAAGCAAGTTAACAAAATGGATTCATTCAAAATGCACTGACTTATATCGATGCGCTGGCGCACGAACGTATTCTTAAGATTATCAGTTTTTTGTAAGAAATATGATTTTTTACTTTTCATAAGTTATTACTTTGTAAAACGTTAAAGATTGGAGAATAAAGTCGATGAATTCACATCATTTTTGTCATTATCGTGTAAATTTAAAGTAATATCTGGAAAGTTGTAAAATTGATATATTTCAACGCTATACCAATGTGTAAAAAGAATACGAGTATTAGCTGAATTCTTAATGATTGTAATTTAAAAATAATATTAGAGTACAAATCGGATAGTAGAATGTAACTTCCAAATCAAAGAGGTTTATTTTTCTATCGTATTTATCATTACACTGTAGATTTTTTATATTGATCATTTTTCATTAAAATAACCAGTGAGGCATGATTCTTTTGTAACCGTTATGATTTGAAAAAAAAAATAAGAACATTGAAAAAATCAAATAAAGATTCCTTTTTAAATAATTAATGAACGGATAAGCTCGCTCTTTCTCTGAAAGAAAAAAACGTCAAAACGATTAAATACAGAGAGAAAACAGTGTATAATATTTATCTTCGCTGAATATTTGGTTAGAACACAAAGTTAGAGTACAAAGCAGGGCTCTGAGGATAATTTGACATTTCGACTTTGTCTTGGAAAAAAGCCGCATAATACAAGAGCGGAGATGAAATCCGAGACACGAGGAAGAATATTAATAATGAAACGGGGTAAATATCTCGCACTTACAAGGTTACTAAGGTAAATCTCTTCAAACGAGAGCTTTGTGACTAAATATTTCGTATGCGGCATAACCTTATGGAATAATTGAATTCCGTGTTACAATTATATCAGCCTCGCGTCATAATTTAGTGAAATAACTCTGTACGTGTGAATTCGGAATATCTCGAAAATGTACATACTCGTAAATCTGACAAATTTGTTAGCAGAAGTACATTATTGTAACAAAAAACGGGTAGTTTTTTGCAGAGAAGGAAAACTAATTTTGTAAAAGAGATGTGATATGAATTAATAATGTTCGCTTTGAAGGTTCCGAATCTATGGTATTAATCAATAAACATCCAGAGATTTTGTTTTACATAGATACGAAAATGTGATTTGAAAATTTTATTTTATTTTATTTGTTTTTGCTTTGATTCTCCTTAAAATAGATATTTTTTTCATTTTGGTATTTGAATATGATAAAAGTTTTAAAAAGTATTTATGCAAAAAAAACTTACAACTATTCCCTTTGGTATTCAACGCGACAATCGCCAGGCCATGAATACGCAAAAAAAAATAAAAAGAATAAACCACCACACCTGCGTGGGTGAGGGAGAGAACGACCATTTCCCTAAAAGCTTTAAAATATTACGGTATTATATAAATATATTTACCTCAGAGAAAACAGTGCCAAGAAGTTGTGAATAAAATACGAATATAAAGAGCGGGCCAGTCAACAGGGGTGAAACGAGATATGAAAATTTGTCATTCGGAAAGAAATTATACAAAAAGATAAATAAAACCAGACTTCCTTTATTCCAGCGTTTTGAATTTATTAAAAGTCTTACTGTTACAACTCGCGATATTTAACAACAGGACCAAAGCACGAATTATCTATATGTATTCTTTGCTAATTTAATGTATCACAATTTTTAACCTCATTTCCAATGCAATAATTAAGGACATATTGTAAAATACGTAAATGAGCATTTTTATCAGATTTTTTTAATAACTATTTTTCTTAACCTATACTCGAAAAAATTTTTCGTAGGATTTTTCGAAATCTTATAATTTTTTCAACCAACTTACTTTTCTTAAAGACCATCGACTTGTCTAGACAAATAAAATGTTGAAATTCTATTAATTCAATTTTATCTAAAAAATGTCTATCGTGACAATAACGAGGATAAATAGTGTTTTTTTTATTAAATAAGGAATAGCTTAAAATGAACTGAACAGTCATTTATGCATTAACCAAAAATAAATCAGACAAATGTATGGACATTAGTTATAGATACAGACATACATATATAGTTATAGACATAGAGTTTTGAAACTGAAATAATTTTCCGTCATAATTTCAAAAAATACGTCCAAATTTTATGAAAATTACAAGTGTTAAAATGATTGTACCGGAATAATATTTTAACTGCAAATATTTGAAAAAGAAAAACACAAATATTTACATCCATTTAATAACGACATGTAAGGGGTGTGTCACTTTCGACGAAGTTGTAATTTTCCCTGACAGTTGAGATTTATCGCAACTTTCATTTAACCCTGTATAAATAAATTAAATGGGTCAAAAGTGATTTAACTACATCGGACTTTGTCGATTGGTGAAAAGGTTGCCACTCGTGTGGCTTTTCAAACTTTGAAAGCTATTTTCAGAGTGGGCCTTTGATAGATTTACATATAGCAGGGTCGTAAATAACTACTAGCCACATAAACATTTAAGGGTCTACACACATAAAAGCGATGCTACATAGCGACGCCCGACCCCGCCATGCGACTATGCATTCTTTGTATATTTCAAATCAATCGGCATTTGGAACTATTCGCGATATGTCGAACAATGTAAATTTTTGTTCGTAATTTTTGTTCGTTTTTTGGTGCACTGAAATCAGTTATAGCAAATAAAAATCTATCAGCGGAAGCTAAACTGGCAGTGCACAACGGAGTCCTGGTTCCAACTCTAATGTATGGAAGTGAAACATGGAGTTGGAAAAAGAAGGATGAAAGTAGACTGAATGTAGTCGAAATGCGATCTCTCAGAAGAATGTGCGACAAAACGATGTATGATAGATGTACGAATAGTGAAATAAGGAAGGAATGCAAAGCTGAGATAAGCATTATCGATAAAATTAAGAAAGGTGTGTTGAGATGGTTTGGACATGTAGAACGAATGAGTGAGGAAAGAACGGTAAAACAAATTTATGAGGCGAATGTTAGCGGGAAAAGAAGCAGAGGAAGACGTGAATGCGAAGCGGCGTGATGGTTAGTTAGTTAGTTAGTTTATGTAAATTTTTGGGGTTAGGACGTCGCGTGGCTGGTGATTAAAATATAAAAAAGAGAGAAGAAATTGTAGGCACTAACATGTTGTTTATATGGAACAAAGTATAATGCTATTCAATCACATATCCGTGTGGCATAGTGTGGATAACACTATACACTATCTACTATTTAAGGCCTAGTTAGTATTCTCTGATTGCGACAATGCACCAACACACTCATATAACGTATAACATATACTCGTACATTTCACTATATTCGAGCAATAAGTTACTTGCTTGGAATATAAACTAATACCAAACAAAAGAAAACAAAAACTGTTGTTTTTTTCCTTCTTTTTTTACATTTCACAATATATTTAAGTACGAAATATTATTTTATATCAATACAAACAAAAAGATTCCACAACGGCATGGCCTGTGTGGGTATACATTTTATTTTAAGTTATAATAAAGGGAACGGGAAAGAATACAATGGATATCAAAAATATAAATAGATTAAAAGTGCCAACATTAACTACAAATATTTGATTTTAACAGAAAAAAAATCTAAAAAAAATAATTAAAAAAAGTTAACAATAAGTGTGTATTTGAGTTATAAGTTTAAAAGAAGAAGCTACTTAGATCTGTTTTATTTTTAATAAATAATATCAGCAAAATTTTAAATGTAAACAAATTTCAAAAATTACTATCTATCATATCGTGGGTATACTGGCAAAAAAAGATCAAAATATATTTTTTTTAAATTCTAAAATCCCTGTTTGATACTACCTGTGAATTGAAGCTTTAAGCCGGAATAAAATACCCGCAATTAAACTTAAAGTTGAATATACTTTTAAAACCACCTAAATATGAAATTTCAAACTTCATAATACTGCAAACATAAGTCGAAATTGCATATTTTCGAGTAAACGTTTTTTGCCAGTAAACCCACGATATAGTGTCTGTGGAATGAATTGAACGGTTTTGGAGCTATGAAAAATGAGCGTGTTCGCGCGAGTCTATTTAGCGAGCTGATTAAATCTTAGCTAGTCATAGCGATATACATCATTCTAAAAGATTCTTTGTTCTCGCTTACATCCGAAAAATCCACGAGAAACTGGCAAAGAAAAAAAACCGTCGCAAGGGCGGGAAATTCTTTCTGCAAAAATGTCATTTAATTTTATCTCCGGGCAGTATCTGGGAGACCAGAGAGAAGCAACATGTTATGTCGACGGAGGATAAAATCTACCCTCCTGTCGGAACGCCACTCGACTTTACAATAAGCGGAGAGGAAACGAGGTTAGCGGGATGCGAAGAAAGGATCACTGCTTCCGCAAAATTATCAGTGGGATATATGAGAAAAATCGACCTACTCACGAGATTCTAAATCAGAAAGGCGAGACAATAGGAATTGATTCTATCAGTGAAAAATACTCCAAGTAAAGTAAATAAGTACACAAAACGAAAAGTAACTTTTGATGTTTTCGCTTTGATATTGATAAAACCAGTGGCGTGCACAGATAATTTATTAGGGTAAGCAGTACAGGTAGATATTAAGGTAAACTAGGTACTACTTACTAAGGTAGGCAGTAGAGTAGTAAGATAAGCTAGGTACTAATTAGTAAGGTAGGGTAGGTTATTATGTCACGCGGGTAAGTCAGGATAAGCACTGTTTTTCTATATAGTGTCAGGTTGTGGTCCCGTGGTTAGTATCGCGTACTCTTGAGTCAGAGTTTCTCGGTTCGAACCCACCTACCACAATTTGATTCCTATTTCTAATAATGAGCCGCTTAGGCTGACAGAAATAGTATGAAATTGAAATATTTGTGTAAATAATAAAAAACATAAATATTTCTCTTTATTTAAAAAAAAAGATAATTAAGCCCTAATTTAAATAATTTGTGTCTTATCATATAGTTTATATATTAAATGTTACAATCAAACACCGATTTAGCCTAGTTATTGCATTCGTGTGAAAATGCCATAACTAGGCGAAACAATGTCACAAAATTTCTAAGAATGAGCCAAAATAGTATGAAATTGAAGTATTTTTGTAAATAATAAAAACAGATATATTTTAATCTATATAGAATGCACGCCCCTGGATAAAACCACTGAAATATTTTAAAATACCTACGAATAAAATATGAGAAAACTTCAAAAGAAATTTTAAGTACGGCGAGCAATAAAACAGTCTGCTTGAAAGAGGTTCTTATCTATTCTGCCAAAAATACATCACTTGACCAAATCCTGAAAGGCGCACAGAACTTACGTTATATATCCTTTGGCAAAGAGATGCTACATCTGAAAATAAAATACGGAGCGTATATTATGCAGCAGGGCGAGGGGGGCGGGAGGCGGCGGCGGGGGGAGCAGATCAATACAAAGGCGAGAGAAGGATGGTACTATCTGGATAGTTGGGGATGAACAGGGATGACAAACCGGCGGACTCTATCGTGGAAAAAATAATTAAACCTTTTCCAATACGCAATCAAACGCCGGAAATCGCTTTTACTACCAAACAAACTGATATTATAGAGGAAATTTCGATATCTCAAACAAAATATATTATATATATATATATATATATATATATATATATATATATATATATATATATATATATATATATATATATATATATATATATATATATATATATATATATATATATATATATATATATATATATATATATATATATTTTGCTATTGAATATTATAAAATAATATCGGTATACAATAACTTCACCCAGGTAACTTGGAAATTTTAGTTTTAATCGAGTCTTTCACTGAAATATAACTTAATTTTTTTTATATCTCAACATAGATGAAGAAGAATATGGAGGTCTGGGCAGTTGTAGAGCTTAATATCAACACAGGCTGGTTTAAGTGACACTTCAAGGGAGAAGTCTATGGGGTTCAAAAGACGTGCATCGAGTTTAATTAATACATTTAGAAGTTCCAAGAATTTGAACAGTGTGGTTGTCAATCATGGGTAGAATTGGTGAATGTTACACGTGTGTAAAGTGATCACTTACATTGTTATTATATGAAATCAACAAATGATAATTTTTTTTTGTCGAATTCTGCTCACAAAACCGCGATTCTAATCAAGCGAAAATAAATCATACTTTACAACGCGCTTCTTCGCCCTAAGTCAACAATTAAAATAAAGAAAGTTACGAAAAATCAACACACAGAGGGTCAACTCAATTCTGCCTTGCAATATGAAGTACGTCGCACGATGTTATGTCCAAAGCGGATGTCCGGTCGTGCCTTGGACAAGGAGGAGGTAATAAAACCCCGACAAACATTTTCGTAAATGGTAGGGTTTCGCTTTGATGACGGAACGACCAGTAAGTTTACTATTTATCGCGCAAAAGGCCGCCCTGACGCATATTTAGGGCGGGATAAAACAAAGAAGAGAAGTGAATATTATACATTAATACGAGTTCGTTTCTGCGAGGCTTCATTAGCAACCGAACACATCCGGATGAGTAATTAATTTCGTTTCATGTATGAAGCTAAAACAACCGAGTATACTAAAGTATAAGTTTTATACGTGGTAGGTACTTACTGGCAAAGTAAATCGCAGCATACATCGTAGTACTAACAAAAATCGACTGTTTATATTATAGGTGTCTTAACAACGACAAGGCAATTTATTTTTATAGGAATGTTACATCTTAGCATTATCACGGCTCCTGGCACTGGCTGGCTTAAGTGATCACTTTATACACTGTGCAAAGTTCTATTTTCTATCTTTATCGTATTATTTTTTTATACATTTACTTGTATTGTACATACGCTTAAAAATATTAACTTATTTAAATAATTAAATTGTATCTTTGTTTTAAAATCACCTATAATTATTTACATTCCAAATGCATTATTTAAATAAATTATAGTAATACACACGAAGGTTCTGAAATTTAGACGTCAGTCTGAAGTCTAAATTTCAATGCACATCAGAAAGCAAACCCGGGACTTGCTTAGCAGCAAAACGGACTAACCACTATACAAATACAAATATCGTTGTCATACAGGAGAGAGTGAGCACGTTCATTTTTTACAAAAACGTGATTATTGACTGTTTGATATCTTACCAGCTTAATTTTGGCATGAAAAAAATCCCAAGGCGATTTAAACTTGGAAGTATAATATATTGACTTGTTAAAAATGACTAACTGCATTGATGTTTATTTTGTTGCCAAGCAAAGGGGACTTAAATGGCCCTCCTGAACATTTTACATTTTGTAAGTTGGTCGCTTTCTCCTGTACGGCTATTTTTTTAGGTCACACCATACAAAAAAACTGCGTTGTCATCGATCAAACCATGTTCTTTTAAAACACCACCAGTTCCCACGTTACATTTTGAATAGTTCAAAGGTGAAGCGACGAATGTGTGAATAAGCATTAATATTTATCACCGACTTGACACCCGCCCCTCTAAGTTAAGCGTTCATGACCCGACCGACATACCTGTGTAATATCTAGGATTCCCGAGGAATCTTCACACGGTAAAGGTCAACAATAACCCTTTCCTAGGGTGTCAAATTTATGTATGAAAACTTTCCGACGCGTTACAATAAATGCCCGACTAATCCCGGGGTGATCCTCTTCTCGATCGAAAAATATTACTTTTGCCAATAACCCGTCAGTCCGAATGAGTTTCGGGGAGATTTTTACGCGAAAAACCTTTTAACCCAATTCGAGAGCGTCGCGATATAAAAAAAGGACGGAACTGAATGTCACAAGAGTATATTAAAATCATAAAATATGCGGAATTTCAAAAAAGACGTGAATAAATCCCTTAAAATGTGTTTAGAAACAAACACCGCGCACCTGAATTATGATTATACATCTGAAAACTCCTGAAATATTTCAGTAAGCGCTTTTAAGGGTTGAGATGAACACCCGTGGATTCAGAAGTAATTCCACTTAAAATGTTTTATTTCAGTTAGGGATAAACTGTATTACGTGCCACCCAACGGCTTCTAGGCCGTTCTGTGAGATAAGCTTGCTTTTCATATGATATGTGATAATAATTTTAAATGTGTAAGGTAGTTTGCAGGTGATGATAAAATAATTACATATTGTAGGTTTACACTTTACTTGTAATCATATTTCAGCTAGACAACCATAATACAATTATACAAAACATCCTCACCGCTTTTGATAATCACATCAGCATCCTAAAACGCCTTCGAACGCCCACAAAATAACAGTAATTTTGAGTAAAATCTAATAATTATATTAAATTTCACAACTGTGTAAATCTTTGTATACGGCTCTTAATGATAGCTGTATAACTGAAATTCATGTCTTGAGGTAGTGGTTTACGAAAATAACGCTTTATTAATGATCCAAAATTGTAATTTGTATTATTTTAACTTTCCCTGTTCAATTTTTATAATATGTAATCATTCCTATCATTTAAAAAAGCAATACCATATTGAAAAATAATCTTTCCTATTATTTAAAGCACTGCCATATCACTATCTAGTAGTATAACCATATTAACACCTACCCTTTGCAGATTTGCTAATTATAAATATAAACCAGCTATCGATTGGGCTTCAAGACAGAATTGGCACGATTTCTATATAAGATCGTATGAGCACCTCTTATTCCAAGCCGCCAAAAAGGTTTTATTCTTTAGATGGGGTGTGCGGTATGTGTAGGAAAAAAGCTGTAAAATGTATTACACGACGATGGAAATACGACGTGAGTCTATAGAAAGATACGTTTAATAAATTCTTATGTTGTTAAATAATAATATCAAATTTTATTGCAGTAAATATGTAGACATACTCGTATATTCGCGTGACGAAGTTGAGTTCTTATTAATTTTCTGAAAATATTACCAGCAGATGCTTTTTAATATATCAGTTTGTGAATTCATGTATCACTTTTAATATTCCTAAACCTTATACGTACGTGGGCACGTAATATATTTCAACTGAGTTGACATGAATATAATTCAGTTCGTAATGAATATAGTATTTCCATTTCAGTTTATAACATTATAATACACCGTATCGAACATTGAATAAGATGGCTTTATACAAGTGATGAAGTTGGTAATATTCAAGATTAAAAGTTCCTCAACAATTGATCAAAGTTTCGACACTGATCTTGCAAAATACCTAGATACCTTTGAGGCATTTATCTCCTTCGGTAAATTTATGCAATGAGGGCGGGCGGCAGTGGGTAGTGTTTTGGGACGAAACTCAACAAGCTTTGCTTAGCTTTACCGGGATACAATCCTGACTTTATGGTTAGCGCTATTCGATCAATCGATTTTATATCAAGTACCGAATTTTCACGTGCACTTCCGGAGACTTGCAGAAAATGCGATGTCTAAACAAAACTTTTGCAGGCATCGTTAAACAGGAACGTTTCAGAGAGGTAGTAAAAGTTTTGAACAACTTCAGGTTTTCCAAAAATGTAATCACCTTAAGCAAAGGTTTTACCAAATTGGTTTAATTCATAAATTGAGTTGCGTCGTTTATATTCCTCTGTAGTGAAATGGTCAGCACGCTCGGCTACCGTTCTGGAGGTCCCGGGTTCGATTCCCATGGTCAAATAAATATAAGTGATTTTTTCACTGAAATATTTATTCAATATTACCCTGGACTGGTACCTGAAGTGAGAGGCTGATCACCTTTCCTTTATGTGTAAACGATCAAGATAACACTGTGTTTATATGAAGCAGTACCCTATGCACCATTGGGGTGCGGATAAGGGTTTATTATTATTATTAGAAGGACTTAAATTTATGTATTTTTTCAAGTCAAAAAGGAGACTTCTTAAAAGGAGCTTTTAATATGGGAGCCTAATATATAAATCAAAAAAACATATACATAACGACGGATACAATAAATTCGTACAAAAAAAATCATCCCACAATCACAAAAAAAGTATTCCTATGGCAAAAAATGTAAAGTTATAAGCATTAAGAAAATTAATGCAACTACGTATAAATGTTAAGTACTTGTGTGATTTTAATGGGAGTCGTGCGGACAACAAAATTTTATGGATATCATAAAATGATTCAATAAATTGCGTCTTGAATTATAAACAGTCGCTTCGTTAAACAAAAAAATGTGACATTTATTTGAATATACGACAAATTATAAACTGGGAATATACTATACGATAAATTATACGTGTTCAAAATTGTATACACGAGTAAACAGAACATGAATATCGCGTGTATGTATGTTATGAAGATTTAACAGGATACAAAAAAAACGTTTACAAATAATATTTTATCAAAGAAATAGTATAAATATGGTTACTTTCCATGGTTTTTGTCCGCCTCCGTAGTGTAATGGTCAGCACGCTCGGCTACCGTTCTGGAGGTCCCGGGTTCGATTCCCAAGGGGGGTAAAAATAAATATAAGTATTTTTTCACTGTAATAATTATTCAATATTACCATGGACTGGTACCTGAAGCGGAGGGCTGATCACCTTTCCTTCATGTGTAAAACGATCATGATAACACTGCGTTTATAAGACACAGTGCCCTATGCACCATTGGGGTGCGGATAAGGGTTTTATTATTATTATGGTTACTTTTCATTGTCATTACTGGCAGTCATTCATTTACTTTACTACAGTAAATATTCATAATAATCAACATTTAAAATCAGATTTTCTTATGTGTAAACAATAATGTTAGTTTATTTTGGGGCTATTTTGTCACGAACCGATACGTTTCAATGGCAATTTCGGTATGTAGGGTAAGGGCGGCTTAAAAGCTCAGCATTGAATTCATAGCTCTACCGACGGTATTGGATTTAGTATCAACTTACAGGCACTGAAGTTGACAATCAGAATTGTGTCAAATCATTGTTTCGATCCATTCTCCCCTGGGTTCGTGTTCCGTCATAATCTCACCCTACCGAACTCCCCTTTTATGTTTGTCTGGATATTTTAAAATTACCTCTTAAAACGGGGTTAGAAAACTGATTAAACTTTATCGACGACTTTCAGACTTTAAAAAGCAAGCACAAACGTAAAGTCGCTATGGGATTATCGACTGCAAGTAAATTTTTAATATTGGAAACTTCGTGGGAAATAAAAGGTGTTTTTTTTAAGTGTTCTTTAAACTGGGAACATTGTTTCTACAGACTGTCAATCTGACAGTTGACAGTCGATTTTAAGTCAGTATGTTTTGCCATTTCACCATGAATACACTGAACGACCATTATGGATAGCGTGTTTAGCTTCTGTGCTGGAGGTCCCGGGCTCGATCCCCAGGGGGAAGTGAAGAGAAATATTAGTGATTTTAAGGTCGAATATTTATTTAATATTACCCTAGACTGGCCCCTGAAGCGCAGAAGTGAGTACTTTGCCATCGTGTAAGTAACGATCAAGAAAACACTGCGTTTATATGATGCAGTGCCCTATGCACCATCAAAGATTTTAAGGTCGAATATTTATTTAATATTACCCTGGACTGGCCACTGAAAGGCAGGATGGAGCACCTTGCCGTCATGTAATTAACGAACAAGAAAACACAGCGTTTATATGATGCAGTGCCCTATGCACCATCAGGTGCGAGTAATTTGAGTTACCTTGCGATATATGGTATGTAATAATACAGGACATTTTTGACGACGACGTGAACTTTAAATGGAATAATAAAGTAACCAGGGCTCATGTGAGAAGTTTCGTCGCGTCATCAGTCCAAATGTGGGCATTAACTTGTAACGATACCAAAAATACCATTTGGACGGAAACACGGCAAAAAGTTTTGTCATTAATCACTCCGTAGGTAGTCACCTCACACAAAAATGCCAAAAACATATCTTACAGACAAGGTAGCCATTGTAGATAGGACTCACACAAAAATGCCAAAAACATATCGTGGTCACACAGGAGAAAGTGACCAAGTGCATTTTTAACAAAAACGTAATCATTGACTATTTGATATCTTACTAGCTTAATATTGCCCTGAAAAAGATCCCAAAGGATTATAAACTTAGAGGTATAATATATTGACTTGTTAAAAATGACTAACTGCATTGATGTTTATTTTCTTGCCAAGCAAAAGTGACTTAAATGGCCCTCTTGAACATTTTGCGTTTAGTTAGTTGGTCACTTTCTCCTGTACGACTACGATATGTTATAGACAAGGTAGCCATTGTAGGAAGGACTTTGTTGAGAATTTCATGGATATTTTATGTAAAAATCAATGAATTACGAGAGGCAAAACTAAAAATACAAATTTATAATGTAATAAGGTATTTAAAAAAATAATAATACGATTTGAATATAAAATATTACTTTTTGACATAATTCGATAACTTTTAGAAGACCCGAATGAGATTAAATTTATAGCAGTAAAAAAAAACGAGAAAGACAATATCTGCTTTTATAACTTTCGCACTGAAGGCACTCATGGCTGCATGTTTTTTTCAAAAGAAAGAAATTTTTAAAAATGACGAAACCATAGAAGGATAGTAATGAGAAATATGGTTGAAAAAAGTATCCTACATCTGAGTAGTAAAAAACAAGTGTAGAAATAGAATAAAGTACCTTGTTTTAAAAAAATCGTTTATTTTTATCGATTATATATCCCTCGCATCGCATAAAAATATATGTTCCCAGTAATATTTTTTTTAAATATATATATCACTATAAAAAAACAACAAAAAAGTCCCTCTCCCAGCACAAGAGCTCAGTCTCTTTTTTGGAGAAGCTCAGCGTAACTAAAATTATAAGATTGTATTTTGTAGAAATGTATAGAAGTTGTATTTAAAAAAATGTAATTTTATTAAACTTAACATTCAGAAAATCGTAATAATCGCTGGTTTGAATTATTGTCAATTAGAAATCAAATCCTAGAACTGCACAATGACTAATCCACAAAAGACAATATCAAAAATTAGAATTTAATGCGAATTGTGCCTATAGGAGTTGTCGTAATTATCTTATTGCCTTAATCAAATAAAAGATTAAATAAAAAATTACAACTAAACCGTAGTTCTTACGTCAGAATTAAGACTTAAATTGAATTCCACAATTTTCAAGTAAAATCAGTGACTGAGAAAATGGTCGAATTCGTAGGACTGAATCCAAAATGCAGGAATTAAATTTACAAGCAATCGCGTAACCCCATTGGGAAATCTTTCTACCGTCAGTTTCACAGTAATCCGCAAGGCGAAGTGAATTTCCAATGCCTGAAGAAGATCCTATTAATTATATTCAGAGATATCACAAGAACTAATTTTATTACTTTTTTTATTTTTTTTTACAAAAATGTTAGAAATATTAGTGTATAACCACTCACCGAGGTTTTTATGTCTACCGGTTTCGAGACGTACCCGTCTCTTCGTCAGGACAATCCCTACCACAGCATGTAAACAATACTACCCTTCACTACCATAGCACTATTTACACACTTAAAACTACACAAAATGTTTAACACATGCATGCGAAGACAAAATAATACAAAAATTGAGTTATTATATATGAAATTTGTGAAAATAACATTTTAAATACGACACACTAAGTTGTATCATAGAAAAACTTAATTGCTGCTCCAACTGGCTCCTTTTAAAATCTTTTATTTTAATACGCAATTTTAAATTGTTTTTAGCGCGGGAAAATATATCTTGTGGGAGTATATTGTATTCACGAGGGACTATAAAAAAATAATGCCTATGGGCAAAATAAGTTTTTGTCTGTAGAATATTTGTTTTTCCTTCAGGATTAGTTGAGGTGCTTTTAGTATGGGAAACGATGTGTAATTTTCTGTTTTTATAAAGTGTCTTTAAAAGACTTAACGAAATGAAGTCTCAGAGAAAAAGTCTTTCAGAAAGGAAAGACATTTTTAATAAAAATTCAAAAGAGATTTTTTCTTATTTTATAATATTATAGTTACTACATGTTTAAAGCAAATTAAGGTAGTTAGAGGGGAAAATATGAAAATTTAAGTATATTTTGTAATTCATAAGCAACTAAAGAAAAAACTTTAAAAAAATATTTTTAAGGGAGTAGACAACCCACTTAGATTTATATCAAATGCTTATCTGCAGAAAGATGGGGAAAATATAAGAAAATACAATTAAATACCCTGGCCAATTTTTATATTAAAACAGTGTAAAACTTTCAGTTTTTCACGAAACGGATGCATGTTTATTGTTTTGTAAACACTTCGTCGCATACATATTCATTGAGAACGCAACGATATAACACTTTTAACTCAAGAATTTCCAACTGTTTAAACACATAAAACGATAACTAATAATATAGTATTATTTTTATGCTTAAATGTCAAATGAAATAGGCAGATATGTAAAACATAAAATGAAGAGGTTTACAAACATTAGTTTATTCTTAAATATATAAAATAACCATTTCCATGTAGAATTAATTTATAAACAACAATTTTAAGACGTTGATAAATCAAATCAACACGTTATTATTTCGCAACCGGTAAATCTTCATTAAAATAAATAATATTGAGGTTAAAATTTGAAGATTCATTAAACACTGGAGACAATATTTCTATTATTTTTTGACATCTTATCAAAGATGAAGAAGAATATGGAAGTCTGGGCATTTACGGGGCTGACGACCGTCATAGGCTGGTTTAAGTTATCACTTTACACACGTGTAACATTCACAAATTCTACCCATTATTGACAACCACACTACTCAAATTCTTGGAAGTTTTACCATATATATATATGAACCAATTTAGAAACCTTGTTCTTGAATCACTAGAACTTCACTAGAGACATCTATTGGTGAGATGTAAAGAAGCTATTCTTCTTATTATTCTTCTTCATCTTTGATGAGATGTCAAAAAATTATATGAAAATAACTCCTGTAATTGGGGATAATCCAGATTTTGTAAACAAGTATTTGGACACACTCAAAATGTTGTACAATATTTCTATACTATATCATTAGTTATCGTTTTATTCCCAACACAGGTATGAGTACGTCCGTTCTTCCACATTACGACATGATCCAAACGAACGGTCTTCTTGGGATGTTTAGATATTTCCCAGGGGATGTTTACCGCCAGACAGAGAGAAAACGCACAAAATAAACTGTAACTTATCACCGCCGAAGGGAAACAACCTTAAGGGAGAGATAGGCAACGGATTATCTCGCCCACATATCAACACTTGACGGAGATATTTTCGTTTAGTTCAGATATGAATGTATTTTTATTCCAATTCAGCATTTGCCTTCAATTTTATTGGTAGATAAGGGATTCTTTTGGTGGAAATACATACTGATTGTATTTATAATATATGAAAGGAAATATCTTAAAGAAAATTCATAATTTCTTCCGCAGATACTTTATGGCACATTTTATAATATCTTCATATAATTAATTAGCTTTGTTTTCACCATTTTTTTTACTAATACAATTTAACCTACCGATTTCGACAGTACCTTGTCATCATCAGGGTTTATTTAAATAAAAAAAATTAGAAACATTAAAATACTCTCACCAAAAACTGTATGTGTGTGAAAGTATTATGGAGTGTGTGGAAGTTTGTGGTGAGAGTATTTTAATGTTTTTGATGTTTTTTATTTAAAATAAACCCTGATGATGACAAGGTATTGTAGGTTGAATTGTATTAATAAAAAAAGTGGTGAAAACAAAGTTTATTAATTTTTATAAAGATAAAGTTCATAATATGTTTTAAGAGACAACGATAAATTAACAAAGAGTATAATTCAAGCTTCCAAAAAACCTATTTAACTATTGATTTATTATATTATACAAATGACGTGACATCATCGAAAAGTTGCGAATGCTGACCCTTTTCCACCCAATGGTGCATAAGGGACTGCATCGAGTTGATGTAATATTAATTTGATAGCTTTTTATATATAAAGGCAAGGTGATCAGTCCTGCCCTTGTTGTACCAGTCCAAGATAATATGAAATAATTATTGGAGTGAAAAAACTCCGAACTAAATGTGCTAACCACTACACTTTGAAGGCAGACTAAAGTACAAATTTTAAAAAATAACATACATGAGGTTATCGATACAAATGGCAATAAAAATTTAATTTTTAAAAAAATAGACGAGATTTTTTAAATATAATAAACTATTAGTTCATCCTAAAAGGGTTCAATCAATAATAATAATAAATAAAACCCTTATCCGCACCCCAATGGTGCATAGGGCACTGTGTCATATAAACGCAGTGTTATCTTGATCGTTGACACATGAAGGAAAGGTGATCAGCCCTCCGCTTCAGGTACCAGTCCAGGGTAATATTGAAAAAATATTAGAGTGAAAAAAATCACTTATATTTATTTGACCTCCCCCTGGGAATCGAACCCCGGACCTCCAGAACGGTAGCCGAGCGTGCTGACCATTACACTACGGAGGCGAACGAAAATAAAGAGTTGTCAATATATTTCACGGACGTCAGGTTAGTAGGAAAAGTATCGGAAAATATACTTAGTTAATATTTGGATATTTATACGATGATAATAATACCTTACTATGATAACACTGCACATATTATTTTTTTTTTGTATGTTTATTATTGGTGCACTTAAGACATTTGAGTGCAAATTAATGTATAAAGATACGTTAATTTTCATTTAATATTTGGTTTCTCACATTGCCTACAGATGTCCCTTGGCACTAGATTCTCGAGATTACCATCAAATTTACCTTGAGAAAACCAAAACAAACAAAGCAGTGAAATATTATAGGTACACACGCATTCTCACACATGAGCTTTGGAACTGAAAGTTATAATACCGCGGCATATTCAGCCCCATCTTTATGCATAACTAATTTATTCATAGCGCTATATACGCGTACATGTTTTAGGAAAATATTATAAAAGTACACTTAGAACTGCTATAATTCAAGTCTAAGCTCGGTGGCTAATATAGTATTACGATGATAATATTTAATGTATTAAGTTTAAACGCGTTGTGGCATAAAACAAACGTAATGCTTAAGTAAACAAAGAAATTATTCACACACCATTTCATACCGATAGAATGATTATTTCGCCGTATTATGTTATTATTAAAAATTAAAAATACTGTTTTTCTTAGAATTTCATAAAATTATTACATCAGTCTGAATTTATGTAATATTTTATGCCTAAAATATTCAATAATTTTTGTGTAACAGAAATATGTCTTTACAATTTCTAGGATTTTTTATTTTACATTTCTATACAACTTAAAATTATTATGAGTATCGAAAATCAGAAGGATATTGTTACAAACAGAAAAAATGCTTACCAATTCAATTACATTTTTCTCAATATTGTGTGATATCAAATTTAATTATTACTTATTATTATTATGTTAGTTTTTTTCAATATATAGAAAAATATGTATTAATTATAATACTTTTAAAAATTTACACACAATTTATTAGAATTTCTTTACATTTCTTCTTAATACTATCTTATAATTTTAGTTGCGCTGAGCCTCTCCAAAAAACAGACCGAGCTCTTATAGTGACATGTAACACATTTTTAATAAAATATGACTGAGGAACATATTTTTTTTTTCGGCGCGAGGGAGTTATCTTATTTAGTTTATTAAACACAATAACGAACGTTACATAAAACTTTTAATAACCTGTGTTATTTAAAAAAAATAACGAACGTTACATAAAACTTTTAATACACTGTGTTATTTAAAAAATAACGAACGTTATATAAAACTTTGATGCAAAAATAAATACCTTTATCCAATATTAACGATGTCCGTCAATATCCATGTTTCACAATAGCGTATACACGATAACAAAGCGGCAATCGGCCCACAAAAGTATCTACCCAGAAGCCATTATTCCCATTTACCTCTAGAACGAGTCTAATCGAAAATCCACCCGGGGATTCACATACTTCGAATAATAGATAAATGTCCAGAATCAATACCTGTAAACACGTCCAGAACATCTCTCGTGGAAGTTAACATTGTTGTTTAGTCAATACAATAAATATTATAAATGGGAAAGGAATAATTTATTAGAATTGAGAATACATTGAGATTCACGTATGAATACATTGAGATTCACGTATACGGGGTAGAATATTCACGTGCCTCGCAACGTGTAGGTACATGTAACCTTAAGGGGGATTTACATTGAGTCAGTTACTGACGTCAGTACTGGCGCCGAGAACGGACGTTTCTACACAAATATGCAAATGCAAATAGCCGCAAGTCAAAAACAGTAAAACGAGTTTGGTTAACTTAAAATTATGTTTTTTAGTAAAACATGTATCAAATGAATACAATTTAGCGGCTATTTGGATAATGAATATCTCGGTAAAGAAAAGAGATAGAGCAAAATCTGTGATTGTATAATATGATAGAGGCCAGTTATAAGAATGCTTTGAGCCGTGTTACGCCAAACAGCCGTAAATTGAGTTACGGCTAGTTGCCTTTACACATTAGTACACTATTTACTCGTAGTAGTCATCAGTCGAGGTTTTTATTTCATAGTGCCCACGCGCTGTTAAAGTTAGCGAAGAAAAAAATATTTCATCAATTAATTCGGCAGTCACTTTGTGGTAAAATATATCCATTTTTGATTAATTTTTTACTTAGAAAATACCACTATTTCTTAAAATCTACTGTGACACGTGTTTCGATGCATTCCGCATCATTTTAATACGGTATTTGAAAATGATGCGGAATGCATCGAAACACGTGTTACAGTAGATTTTAAGAAATAGTGGTATTATCAGCACTGACGTGACAGCGCTATACTGACTTAAATTCAATTTATACGATAGCAGTACCGAGTCAGCACTGACTCTTCTTGTGTTTGAAGTCAATTACTGGCTCGATGTAAATCTGGCCTAATGTACAAGCCGCTTGACAAAGCACCGAACCGGATATTCAGATTGCACTCTAATATCGAAAGTATAATACGGGAAACGTTTTGTGTAAATCCTACTTCAAGGAAATCTCTCCCGGGAAATCAGCGGGCAAAAGAGGTGATTTGGGAACGTACTGATGTAAGAGCACATATGGCAAACCTACATAACATTTTTCCCCACCCATTGCCTACCAAGCATGTTGTATTTCTAATTCATTTACAGCAATCACAATACAAATTATGTTACTGGATAAATTACAACAATTAAGAAAAAATACAAAAAAATATATAATATAAAAAATAAATTTTAAATACGTTTTTCCAAAATTCATCACCATTATTGTCTATGTTCCCATTAAACAAAGTCCCACCCCATAACCCCACCCCTTTAGTCACTAGCCTACCTACCTCTAGATATACCTATATATTTTTTTGCTCATTGCTAGTTTTTGTAATCACCTGTCGATGAAAACATCTGTAGTTTTAGAAACAAGTCGTATGTAATTAAATAACACTAAATAAGTGATATAATACTACTAATACTATCACGCCGTTTCCCGCAGATGTAGGCAGAGAGGGTGAAACGCCACACTCTTCTGTCCTGAAATACACTCCTCGCTTCATTCACATCCATACATCTAGTCATACATGCCCTCCGATTACGCAGAATTTTGACACCACCAGATTTTAGGTTCTGATTGAGCTGATCGCGCCAAGTCTTTTTCGGCCTTCCTCGTTCTGTTCTCCCGGTATAATACAAGTCTTAATTTTTTTTAAATAATTCACTTGATAAAATTACACCTCAGTATAAAACAATAGAACTAGAGAGGAGAGACCCCATTTGCGAGACAATGGTAGGCTTTTTTACTCTAAAAGCTTTTAACCAACAAAGACGACTGAAAGGGAAGGTGACAACTTTAATTTCAACTTTCATCATTATGCTTTCCAATTTCCAATAAAAGCTCTATTTAAATTTGTATTTCCCCGACGGGAACGGTAAAGGGCTTTAATTGATCAATTGTTTAAAGCTTCGTAAGCATTATAAATACCTCGATAAGCTAGGTAGACTGTTAAACGTTTAACGAAAACATATTAAAGGTTTAGAGAAATTTGTATTCATTAGAGTTGATTATATTTCTGTATTCTCTGTGACTGTGATGAGCCGTAATATGTCTTAACTAAAATAATCTTCTTCTTCTTTTTCTAGTTCCTAAGGGTCTGTTTGTGCCTCCGATAGTAGCTCTTGGGATGTTGACTCCCAGCTGTCTTTCCACCTTTTTGAAGGTCTACCTGAGGGTCTGCGTCCTTCAGCGATTCCTTGAAGGGCGATACGTGGAAGTCTGTCATTTGAGATTCTGTTTACATGATCATACCAGTATCGCCTTCGTTGACTAAAATAATATTACCATAAATTTAAATCAAAATATAATTTATATCAAAATTTTTAATTGCGAAAACATTAATAAACTGTATAAAAAAACAAATAGACGTATTTTTAAGTACATTAAATTTTAGTAGGGCGTAGTGAATTTTTATAAAATAACGTGTTCGGCTTTTGTTGGGTGTCGAAATCCTTCCTCACTATTGTGAATGAAATATCTGGTCAAATTATAAGCTGCATCAAATTTATAAATCATGTTTTCAGGCGTCTCCGATTATGTAAAATAATCCGATAAGGATCTTGTATACATGTATATAAAAGGGTCTCTGCTAAATACAAACTTTCTAAAACCAACCATTGATGGCTCCAGTGAAATCGAACATAAAGCATCATGAATAAGTTTTAATAATTTGAGAAGTATGGTTATCAATCATGGGTAGAATGGTGAATCTTACACGTGTGAAGTGATAACTTAAACCAGTCTATGACAGGTCGTAAGCTCTGTAAATATCCAGACTTTCATATTCTTTTATATTTAAGTTGAGCTATCAAAATGTAAAAATAACTCTTGAGAGGAGAAACCCAGATTTGGACCCAGCCAGAATGTTGTGACTAAATACTGAGTTTTAACATAATTATATTTATGACTATTTGTGACTAATTACTGAGTTATAACAAAATTTTATTTATTGTTTTAACGTTTAATTTACGAAACTGACCTTGTGAAACTACGTCAAAATGAACATTAAAAATAAAGTAAAGGACGAGGTCAATAATGTGATTATGATCTTCGCACGCGAAGTACGTTGGGAACGAAAAATATACTTAATGCTTTCTATATATACGTGTAAAAGCTAAAACGGGAAAGTTTGAAATTAATGGCGGAAAAGTCTGAGCAGAATGCATCGTGAGGTAATAAGGTTAGTTCGCAGGCTTCAGGGGTGAGTCGGGGAAGAGTTTTCGTCGTTTCAGATAATCCATCTGGATTATAATAATTAATGAGAGAGGTCTTGGAAATACGCAGCTTTCTACCAAACGGGGGTTGAGTTCCGCCATAAACTTTGCTACTCGTGGCATCCACGCTTAACTGTGTTCATTAGAAGATCGAGACAAATAAAGGAGGTAAATAGGAAAGGTGAAGAAATCACCAAAGTAATTTGTTTTATGTAAACTAAGATGAACTTGGTAAAAGGTCAACTGAATGTTAAGACTGATTGCTCCCTGATTGCTTATTATATTAAGACTATTTATTGATTTGGCGTTTAATTTGTAGAACTCCATTTTAATTTATGATGGTCTGGGTGTTTGTGATGTATTTTTCACATTTACCTTCTCTATCCTTACTTTCCTACCTGCCGACAAGCATCTAAAATAGACGCTTTGCGGGTTATTCCTTTAAAAAATAAAACAAAAAATAATCATTTGTAAATCAAACACAGAATTTTTGAGTCTACTAAGTTGTATTTAATTAAAAACATATAAAAATTAATATTGTTATAATTATTTCGCCTAGTTATGGCATAACGAATGTTTAAAAAATCTGTTAAAAATGCCATAACTAGGCGAAACAATTGTCACAATATTAATTTTTATGCGTTTGTAATAAAATACAACTTAGTAGACTCAAAAAATCTGTTTGATTTAAAAAATAATTCATAAAATATTAAGACTAAGTAATCTAGGAGTATAATATATTTTAAAGAATACAAATGATATTGGCTATAGAAAGATGACATGGTTCGAAGGCATGACCTAGGTGACATTTTAAATATATGAAAGAAGGACCTACAACCTATGTACGAGGAGAGCTAACCCTCACAGTCTACAAAGACGATAAGTTGGGATGAAGCAAGGAAGAGGAAATGACGTAAGTATAGGGACTTAGGGTGAAGGTCATTAATGCTATGTGAAAACGGAAAAGACAGAGAAGAAGAAGGTTTATTGATCAATATGAAAAAAAGAACAAAAGGAGGAATAGCTAGCCATATGCAGAGACATAAATCATTCCATAAAGGCAATTACTAGAAATCAGACTCCTTTTTGTTTGTTAATAGGAATAATTAATAGGTACTTATAAAGATTGTTTTATACGTATTATTTTTTATTTTTCGTTCTTTTAATCATAATTTTTTGACATTTAATCAAATATTTAGTAAACTAAATTAAATCAGCGATATATTTATTTTTAATGCTATATTTTATTATTTTTAAAACTCGATTTTTTTACTCCATCTCCAAACACGAGAACAATGTTTCTTATACCTTTAACATTTGATGTGTGTGTGTGCAATTTATTGCTAACATTTACTTGTATCAAAAAGTAATATTTGTATTTTCAGATCATTTTAAAACGCTCTCCAATAGTCGGGATGAATATTGTATATATGATGAATACTATGGATATGAATCATATTATTTTACTTATATATTTCATCTTGTAAAAGAAAAACACTTTTTTTAACACTTGATTTTATTTTATTATGACGACTAACTAGTCGTCATAATAAAATAAAATCAAGTGTTAAAAAAAGGACTAGTTTACGTTTAGATCTGAAGATGGAAGCATAGTTTCCAGAACTTCCAGTGTTTTTCGTCTATAATTTTATCATGTCTTACCACAAAGTGAATACCGAAACAATAAATAAGTTATTTCATTTTATTGGTGTTAATATTCTCAATATACATAATATTTATATGATAAAAACGGTTCGGTTGTTAACCTAAAATATCAGTCATGCAACCAAAAAACTCGGAAGATGCTCTTCTCCTACGTGCCAGCCATTTCCTCTCGCCATTTTCCTTTGACCATACCTCCGACACAATTACAAGGCGTCGACAATCCCACCGTCCGACCACAGTCAAAGAAAACCGCCCTAGAAAATAATTTCAGACGGGTTGTGTGGGCCGGGTGGCGGGGGGTGGGGTTCGGGGGGGCTTTACCCCTTATCCCCCCGGCAAGGGGAGGAGTCGGGGGGTTGCAGGATCGATACGGTTCCCGAGTTACGTAACACTCCGCATGTATCCCGCCCGCGCTGTGAAAACGTGGTCGAGAATGAGAAATAATACCCTGGTGTACTGGCGGCGCTAGTACTACGGAGTATAATGATATTTCTAATGTTTCGCGATAGTACGGAGGGAATAAAACAAACAGAATAACGACACGGCTTAATCGGTTAAGTAGCGGACGCTTTTATTCATATTTTTTTAAACGTTGCTTGTTAAAAATAATTTTGATAAATTAAAATTTTTAATTGCGTACGTACGTGTGTTGGACTTGTTTGGCTTGATATTCAAAGCTCAAGAGTTTCTAAAAAATAGTAGTAATTAACAGTATTCATCTTAAATGTTTTTGAAAATAGGACAGCTGTTTATCACAAACAATCAACAGCTTTTTTTGTTTTATTTAATTTAGTTACAAATGTTTTTTTATAATTTATTTCATTTTCTAGACATTTTTGCTATACAATCTTAAAATTAATTACGCTGTTCTCTCCAATAAAGAGACTAAGCTCTTTCTAAAATCCTCTATTCTGGAATTTTCTTCCTTGCGCTTCATTTCCCATCTTTATTTTCAACGTAATCCTTTCATCCAACGCATCATGGTCAGCAAAATATCGACGTCACGATTCACAATACGTGACGCTCTGCGATCGCTTTCATACGACCATAACGTCAGTACTTTTGACAATTCAATTTGTCAGGAAATACCTGATCTGGCGAATGCTCTCCAAAGAGTTTATTTTAATCAATGTTTCGGTACATTATATTGGTAGTGTAAAGGCAAAGGGGTAAATCTGTAAAAAAAATAATTTTCTAGGTTTGTCCACAAAATGTCTAAAATAGTGTATTCCATAATCTGGCAAGAGGATATAGCTGTAGTTGCAATACTTATTTAGTCTTATTAAGATATGTATTTATAAAAATACATAAAACAAATGAGTTATTTAATTTCACAAGTTTGTTTTTGCTCTCCTGTAAAATTTGGTCTGAGACAGATATACCCCTTTGCCTTTACACTACCGATATATCCCCACTTTAAGATTTTGGAATACGAATTTCGCTTTTGGAATAATACAACATAGGCACTAGGAATAAAGGTAATCTGATATTTGAGATTAATTTTGCTGTGCATATTAGGGAAATTATTTGATCCTAAGAATACCTCGCCGTATAACCGCATATAAGCTTAATCTATCAAGCTAAAATAATTTATGATGCCTAAACTTCAACAGTACTTAGAGTAAATCACGTAGATATCGTACATTACGGGGTGTAGGCAGCTGTAATTTTGGACTACTTTAGATTATATGATTTGAATTATAACACACCGTACTACTTAGGGAGAGAAGTTGTTAATCCAGGAACGTATGAAATCTTCGGGATCTACGTATGAAATCCAAAGTTAAGAAAATTATATGGAATTTACTATGGAAATTACTTAGGTGTACTTGATCCGTAAACTTTCTCCGAACATATTTGGTAGTCATTTGTAATACAATGAATCAAAAGAGAATATTATGTATTACAACTGGTGGAAACAGGTTAAAAATATACTTTTAATGTATGCAATAAAAAAAAAACAATAAAATGGCTCGTGCAATTAGATCATTGCAAAGTAAGCGCTAGTTTTCATTCGAAATAATCGAATGCGGAAGAAGATAAAATTATAAAATACGTTTTTGCCACGTAAATTATATACTTCCTCTATACGCCTCTCTTAGATATTTAACCCTTTTCTACTCGCACCACATCTGACTTCGAAAAGATTGAAATGGCAAAAAGGCAGCAAGATCAAATGAAATGAAAAAATCAACACAAAATGAAAACACTCAATTTTTTCCCTTGCGGGTAGATTTCTGCGTATAGCGTAAGATTTCACAAGCAGTTTGAGAGCAATAATTTTATTAAAGTAAAATAAGTATTGGGGTAAATTTATATTTATTTTTTAACATATCTACTTTCCTAGAAATATAAACATTAAACCTTTGATCAAATATTAAAACATTTTAATATGATGAAAATGAGAATTCGTTCAAATCGGTCGGGGTCAATATTTCTAATAAAATTTTGTGCGAGACAAATATTTAGATTTTATCGATTATAATCAACTGATATGGCTTTTACTTCTAGAAGGATGTTTAACTTCGCTGGTGTTATTTATCCTAGATTTTGTCGACATACATACATTGTTTTGAGTCGCAGAGTATATATTTTTAAAACATGTTGCTTCGCGCGCTGAAATTACAACGAGCTAATGTAGGGAGAGAAGAAGGCGAGACAAAGACTGGATGGTAGCGACAAGACTTACAGCACGTTATAGCGCCTCTGCTTTTACAAAGAGATGTAACGAGAAAACAGAATGTCATATGAACGCTGTAAGATATTAGCATCGTATATTTTCTAACTGGGAAATGTGATGAAAGACAGCGGAAAATGTACATATTACAATGAGATCCTTGATGCATGTATAGTGGAACCTCTCACAACGAGCATAATTCGTCCCAGAATCTTACTCATTATGAGAAACATTTTTGTTTTGACTAGCGCGAAGTCACGGCTCACAAGTGAATGTCATGTAAAAGGGGACTTGTTCTTTCTCTGTAACTCGTTTAGGGAGCTTTTTGATTGTTCTTTATGCGAATTACTCGTTATAAGAGGTGCTCGTTATGTGAGGTTCCACTGTATATCTATCTATAAACAGGATATGTATTTCATTTCCAGTAATCTAGCCGCTAGCTACACACGCACGTATAAGATACAAAAAAGAAAGGGTTGAATGTTCGTATCCCATAAACTCCTAACTTGATTTATTGTCATTTAGTCGTAGGTGATTTACGAGAAAATTATCTGAAATAAATAAAACCTGAAGCAGGATTTCTCTCGAATGTTGTACCAAATATAAGCGTATAAAATATCACATTATAACACGTTCACGTGAAGATAATATATACATTTTTTTGGTAAAAAAGCTCTAAGCCTAGCACATTATCGCTTTGACGGTAAGTATAATAAATTTACATTTATATCGTGAATCTTGCACACCGCCTAGAACAGGCCTGGCCAACTCGAATTGCACCCCGGGCCATCCATGACCTAAAATTTTCCTAAGGGCTGCATACAGACAATATTTTTTTTATTTAAATATAACGAATTTCATTCTTATTATTTTTTAGTATTATAAATAATTTAGTATCAGAAAGTACAACACACACATTACTACAACCAGATGTAAGAAGAAAACACACATTGAACCAACAAGAAATGTATATGTATAGTAATAAACATTTTTATAAATTTCAACAATCAAAATTATTAATTAGGACATATAAATCAAACAATATTACCAATTTTATTTTAAATAAAACCAATTTATCAATGGCCACTCAGTGCGAGATTCGAATTTATTTTCACAAGAATATATGCATTTCATGTAATTACAGAAACCTGATTGGTTTTAAAAATATGATTTAAAATATCGTAGTCGTACAGGAGAAAGTGACCAACTACCAAAACGTAAAATGTTCAGCCATTTAAGTAACTTTCGCTCGGCAAGAAAATAAATATCAATGCAGTTAGTCATTTTTACCAACTCAATATATTATACTTTCAAGTTTAAAATCCTTTGGGATTTTTTCAGGGCAATATTAAGCTAGTAATATATCAAATAGTCCATGATCACGTTTTTGTAAAACAATGCACTTGGTCACTTTCCCCTGTATGACTACTATATATTCTGAATGACCCGATATGTTTTTTTTTAATCATATATGACCGCGGGGCGCGGGTTGGCCACCCTTGTCCTAGCTGAAGGCTGGACGGCAAGGGTGGAGGGACGACACGATTTCCATATCATGTTTGCCAAGAAACTAAATCGATGGGCGGGCGCCGCGGCGTTATAAGGCGGCACCCGACAAGAGGGCGGAGGCACAACTCGAAAAGTACAAATTATTTATCTGTCATAAACGTTTCCTTGGGAAATGCATTCTAGTTATGAATTATTTACAGAGGTAACGCTAATGGGGTCAGTTTAATGTATATAATTCCTAGAACACATTTCGCTTACTCCTTTCAAGAATGTCATAAATCAAAAATCGACAATTTTCAGTTGTGCATGTTTTCGGAATGCCCAGAAAATGTACTATATCCCAGCAAAAGAGGCATATTTTTAAATTAATATTTACCCGCTACAGGGCAGAAAGTAATGTTTTTGCATTTTAAAGAAAGGGTATTGTTTAATTATTTTTTTAAATATACTTAATATTTTTCAAATGGAGAAAAATCCTTCAAGTGGTTTGATATTTATTTTCAAAACATTGTATTATATTTTTAAACTTTAAAAACGTTCTCTTAAAAAATGAAGTTTTTTGGTTTATGACGTTCTTGAAAGGAGTGAGCGATTTGTCAAAACTCAATAAAGTGAGACAGCGATTAATCATCCAAAAAGATAAACGTCCTTTGTTTGCTAGACGAATACAAAATTATTACAATTCTTAGTGCATGCTGGTCCTCGGGTCGACCAAAAACGCATGTAATTAAAATTTTGTCTATTGTAAGTGTGTGAATAGTACTATGGTAGTGACGTGTAGTATTTTAGTTTGCATGCTGATATATTGATTGCCCTGACGAAGAGACGTATACGTCTCAAAACTGGTAGACAAAAATCTCGATGAGAGGTAATATACTAATATTACTAACTTAAAAAATTGTAAAAAATAACATAATCAATACACTGATATTATTCTTGAATTTTCTCAAAATCATTATAAAGGTACATTTCAGCTTTAGTTCAAACAAAAAATTGTACACAAGGTTGCTGTTTATTTACGGGCAGTATTTTTTTTGTCTTTATTTTAAATTCTTTTGCATTACATAAACATAAATTCAAATACAAAAAATATATATAAAAATGAATACAAAAAAAGATCCCACAAAGGCATGGCCTGTGTGTGGGTATACAATATAATTTAGTCATAGTAAAGGGTATAAGGTTATAGGTGTTAAGTAGAACTAGAATAATAGTGTTAATATAAAATACAAAAAATACTTGATAAGTCCTCCTAAATAACCGCCCGAAAACCGACGCTGCTTGTTTTCGGCGGGTCGTTCTCGCAAATCCCCGCAAAACCGATTTTGGTTGAATTCGGTGGTGGTATATCCCATTAGCCCAAAAACCGCTCAGACAGTAAGCCACTGCCCTTACTCGTATTATGTTAGAAAGTAATCGTGCATAAACGTTAAACTTTTATTTCATTAATTGATTCGGAAGTCACTTTGTGGTAAAATCTATCTATTTTTAATTGATGTTTTACTTAGTAAATACCACTATTTCTATAGTGGTATTTACTATGCAAAACATTAATTTAAAATGTTAAACTTTTAACTAACGAATTAGTAGATACATATCGTAGTCATACAGTAGAAAGTGACCAGGTGCATTTTTTACAAAAACGTGACCATTGACTATTTGATATCTTCAAACCCTTATCCGCACCCCAGTGGTGCAGAGGGCACTGCATATTAACGCAGTGTTATCTTGATCGTTTTCACATGAAGGAAAGGTGATCAGCCCTCCGCTTCAGGTACCAGTCCAGGGTGATATTGAATAAATATTAGAGTGAAAAAAAAAACACTTTTATTTATTTGACTTCCCCTAGGAATCGAACCCGGGACCTCCAGAATGGTAGCCGAGCGTGCTGACCATTACACTATGGAGGCGGACATATCTTACTAGCTTAATATTGCCCTGAAAAAAAATCCTAAGGACTTTAAACTTGGAAGTATAACATATTGACTTGTTAAATATGACTAACTGCATTGGTGTTTATTTTCTTGCCAAGCAAAAGTGACTTAAATGGCCCTCCTGAGCATTTTACGTTTTGTTAGTTGGTCACTTTCTCCTGTACGACTACGATATAACTAACAAGACACAATATATTATAATATATTATTAGATTAAAACCAATATTTTTAGCTTTTCCACTTTATTTTTATTTGACCAGCGACCGGGTTTCGTCGTTACCGACATCATCAGACTGGTAAATGTCGGTAACGACGAAACCCGGTCGCTGGTCAAATAAAAATAAAGTGGAAAAGCTAAAATATTGGTTTTAATCTAATAATATATTAAAAATGCAATTCCATCACGAAGTGTCAGTGGATAATATAAAACAATATATTATGACTGAACAAAAAAAATCTAACATGTTTTCGACTGGTGTTGTTTTATTTTGAACGAAGGTATAACTCTCAAACAAAAGAAATTTGTGAAAATCTATTGTGACACGTGTTTCGATGGATTCCGTATCATTTTTTAACACCGTATACCGTGACAACTCTTAAATTAAGAGTAAGCTTTACAACATACGGTGTTGATACTAAATACATCAAAACACGTGTCACAATATATTTTAAGAAATATTGTTATTTACCAGGTAAAATTTATATTCAAAATGGAAAAAATATTACCACGAAGTGACTGCTGAATCAATTAACGAATTTATGAAATTTATGTAGAATTTTTTTGCTGCCGAACATAAAACTTTTAAGGGCCGTCAGTTGTTAGAAAAATACCCTCCCTCAATCTCCGTTTCTTTGAAAAACTCGAGTCGTTTCCAATCAATAAATTTGCGCCATTTACTGAGAAAGTTCTACAGCTTAACGTCTTCTTTCCTAAGTGAACTCAATAAAGCAGCTAACTATAATCCAGACCTGAGAATAATCCAAACGCCCCCCTCCCATTTCTCCAGAACCAATTACATATTATATTTTCCACCTCTCAATCCAATGCTTAATACCCTGACACCTTCGGGCTTAGGTATATGATTCGGTGGTGATCCTGGATTATGGATTCTGCGGCAATATCTTCTATTACCGAAGACAATTCCGAAACTTCAAATCGCTATCGTGAACAATCATCTCACCGGCATATTCGAAAAAGAATGAAGTCAAAAAAGTCATTATGGTAATTTACCCGATTTACGACGTAAGTCACGTAAAAATGGATGGCATTTTTCAGGTTTACGGCACCACTTTATCGCAATGGTAAGGATCCTTTAAAATTTTATTAAAAAGGATATGAACACTTACGACCAAAAATAGTTTATTTACGATTATTCCTATTTTCGACTGAAGGGAATACAACCAAGTAGTTTGAACTTTATAGTGTGTTTATATCAGCGAAATGTCACCGTTTAGTATAATCACACAATAATATTAGTTTTCAATCAAGTATGTGTCAAAATATTTCAATATCACATTCTTTTACGAAATTTTGGTGCAACACTCGCATAGATAAATGTATTATATGTTGATTTTTTAAATGGAAATACAAGCCACCTTATGTGTCTTGTCGGTGGAGTTCTTTTTTACATATTTTTTTATTCATATTTTCAACTATTTTAACATAATATATACACAAGAAAAATGTACAAATAAAAACTAACTATACAATTTACACAATATGAACTCTTCATTGTTTACTCATTCCTTTATATTGCCATTGGTCCATATTTTTGTTTGCCCTCTTACCTCCGCCAGGAACATATTGAAGTGTTCTGATTCCATATTTATTGTTCACTCTTGGGACCATCTACCCTTCGTTGTGGGTAAAGCGGGTATCATAGTAGTGCGCTTAAAGATTTTTATACTTTTTACTGTTTTTTTTTGTAAGAGTTGCATTTATGATTTACCTTGATTTTTATTTTTTAAACATATTTTATTTATTTATTTCATAGATGCATACATTTTTTTACTATATGTATTACGGCTCTTTTGACATAGCCTGTGTTGAGCCGAAATACTTACATGTTAATACAATTTTTTGTATTATTATTATTAGTTTTTTTTAATTATTTAATTATAAATATTACATACAAAAGATACAATAACAATTTACATTATAAAGGTTTTACAACAAAATAATTACACCTGGACTTTAATTAAATCACTTTCTACCTTGTCCCTTCCAACGAGAAGCAACCATCGACGGACAATGTTCTTAAAAACATGATCACTACTGGAATTCTTAATGGTTTCGGGCATTAAGATTTATAGATCAATTAGGGGATTTTGGTTTCTTCTAGCTAAAATAAGTTTCATTTTAATCTGTACAGGAAACGAGAAGGATAAACTAATGTGGGTTAAGAACTTCTCAGCATTTGCTCATTGCTGGGAGGAAATATGATACAACTCCTCAGGAGAAGCCGGACTGCCAACTGCGGACTGAAACGGGCCTTCCGTTCCACTAGAATAGGGTTCGGCATCTCGTGTCCTAGCTTGGTTAATGGTACAAGTTTGTTGCTGAACTGTAATATCCATCCACAATTATAAATAAGTAGAGATAGATAAATACCTAAAGACAGATAATCTGTCGCGGTTTATTCAAATAAAAACCTCCCACTGCCTACAGCGAGATGATTCCTGAATTATTTTCCTGAAATAAGCCGACACCCCGGCAAATTAATATTCATACAGATGAATAAAGCGAAAATATGGTACGTTAAAAGCTTTACAAAACACAAAATTGGGAAAGGAAACCTATATTTTAGTTATGTTATAGATGAAAACTCGCAACAGCTTTTAGTCGGATGAACCATAACAGCACATTAGCCGGTAGCAGCGCTCCTCGCGGGCGAGGGAAAGAAACCAAATTTACAACCCTTTGTGTGTTCAAATATGGCGAAATGGGAGAATAAAATCGACGCGAATCATAACAGAGCTGATATTACATAAAAACGGAATTTTTAAAGGGATAAAAACATAGTTAATATATTTTTACGTGCAAGCTGAGAAATAAGAATATTTTTTTAGCTTTTTTGCTGATACTTTGTGGCACGTTTTATAAAGTTTATAAAATAAATAAAACGCAAACTTTGTTCTAACCACTTATATTTTTGGTACTAATATCCCAACCGGTTTCAAAAAGTACCTTGTCTTCTTTGGGGATGGATAAGTACATATGGAATATTAGTACCACAAATAAAAGTTGTTAAAAATAAATAAAGTTAATGTTTTATTTATTTTATAAAGAAAAAAAATAGTTCGGGTCCACTAAGTCGGTATTCAATAGCTTTACAAGCTTAAATCATACCGATGTGTACTTTACTTACTAGTAAAAGGCATTTGAAATGTGGTGCTACAGGCGCATGTTGGGGATTCATCGGTCGGAACATGTAGGGAACAACGAGGTATTAAACAGGGCTGGGGAATGAAAATCGCTAATATTTATTTTGACCACCCCTGGGAATCGAACCTGGGGCCTTCGGCGCTGTAGCTAAATGCGCTAACCATTACACCGGGGAGGCATCAGTTAAATAAAGTTCGACAATCTGACCCGATAAAATTTTACATACATATTTATAAGGGCTCGCCTCGTAAAAGTTACCCTAACCTCGTACTTTGGGTAAAGAGAGTAAAGTTTTTTCGATTTCCAATATTTCTCCCTCATGACAATGTTGTTTTGGCTCTTGATTCGATTACGAAATTTCGCTTTCCAATTTGCAACAAAACGTTTCGTGAATACGGAATACCTACTCGCTTTATTTCGGAGCTTCGATCCCCGGCGATTCTATATTTCGTTATAAAAAAGAGACTTAAATTAAATATGCTGATCTTTATATATTAATTTTTAAACAATAAATTACCCAAATATTTTAAGGATAAAATAGTGAAGAACTGGAAATAAGGATTGAATAAGACTGCCATTGTTGAAAAAAACCGAGTCACAAAATTGTTTAATGTATAAGGGTTTGAAAATGTAAGATGAGATGTCTGAATGTATGAAGGATGAAAAGAGTCTGAAAGAATTTAAAAATAAATGTTTTGTTTACTGTAAAAACATGTAAATATATCTATATGATGTTTATTTTGTCCGCCTCCGTAGTGTAATGGTCAGCACGCCCGGCTACCGTTCTGGAGGTCTCGGGTTCGATTGGCAGGGGGGGTCAACTAAATATTAGTGATTTTTTCACTAATATTTATTCAATGTTACCCTGGACTGGTACCTGAAGCGGAGGGCTGATCACCTTTCCTTCATGTGTAAACGATCGAGATAACACTGCGTTTATATGAAACAGTGCCCTATGCACCATTGGGGTGCGGATAGGGGTTTTATTATTTATTATTAAGTATAAATAATAGTTTATTAAAGAAATAAATATTTTTTTAGAGTTCGACACAAAAGGAAGCTTTTGTCAAAGATTGGAAATTAACCTTATCATTACATCAAACTTTAAATAATGATTTTTTATTCTTGATTCATTCATTAAAAATGTAGAAGCTATTATTTGTTTAAAGCTGGTTGTACCCAGCCACGCGTAGATATAGCGCAGTCTGGTTACATGGAAATGGGAAAAAAATAGAAAGCACACATTTGTAATATGTTACATTTTTCACAACATTCTATGGTATATTTTAGTAGCTGTCAAGAAAACGCTGTTCGCAACGAGTAATAGCGTGTAATAGTGTAGAGTAATGGCGTTTATTGCTATTATGTTCAAACGATGACGCTGCCATTGCAGTATAAAAAGCTGTTTTCCAAAAAAAAGTTTTTACCTGTCCCAGGTAAGTATATAAAAACACGCGCGTATCTGAATACCACTTTAATTTTTAAAAAAATCAAAAAGATCGGCGAATAACTTTAGGAAACAAGCTTCTTCGAAACTCTTAAAGAGACTTTAAGAGATCATACCTCTAAAAAAATTTATTAAAAATTCACCTCGTTTTTTTTGGTACGACTTTTTAACCTAAACTACTTAACTTGCTTAACTTTATCTACCTTATCGTTACTTCACATTACTAATTCTAAGTAGGTATTAACTGCGTACTAAGTTTTTAAATAACTTTAGGAGATTTGAAATTTTGAATAAACCAACATTTACTTTTTTATTTATATAAATATTCAAAATGTATATTAAAAACTATCGGTTTATTTGCGTCAATACCTATATTGTATACACCAACAAACCATACTCTTTGTAAACAAAGCACTAAGCCACCTTTATACAACTCATCATTCATCACTTAAATCGATGTTCATGATGACGAATTGTATAAGGCATGATGGGATGCGAGTAGGGGTGGGTAGACCTCTGATATACGAGGATATTCAGGATCAAAACACTCCATCAAATCATAGTACATTGCCTCATTTTGCGACGAGCGCGAATATGTCGCCTGTTCACGGAGAACGCTTAGACTTTCGATAATGACCCAATATAAATACTATCGTAAAATCGATATAAAAAGCGACTAAACATCAGTCGTTACAACAATATTTTATAACCGCCAAACTATGAGGGGGTTTCTTTTTAAAATGAAAAAAATACTAAAGGTCGTATTCAGATATTTCTTCTTCTTCAAAACCTTATTTCTTTAATTAGCTTACATTACACTAGTATTATTATTTATACTTAATAATAAATAATAAAACCCCTATCAGCACCCCGATGGTGCATAGGGCACTGCATCATATAAACGCAGTGTTATCTTAATAATCGAACCCGGGACCCCCAGAACGGTAGCCGAGCGTGTTGACCATGACACTACGGAGGCGGACAGATTCAGATATTTAGAGATAAATGAACTAATGACAAAGCTTGATTGATATGAGATATTGAAACCATTATATGTATTGAATTGTAACTATTGTATTGTTTCTACTTAACACTTTCACCATCTTTTTTATGGTATAATATAAAACTGAATATGCTATAAATCCTTGTACATAACAGGCACGGAGAATTTTCTTGGGCAACTAAAAAAACTAACTAACCATCACGCCGCAAACACCATCAAATAAATCTAAAGGCGAGTGCTTAGATAAAAATAAATAAAAAAATATGATTATTTTTAAACTAACTAGCTAACCCTCACGCGCTTCCCCGCTGGGGCAGGCAGAGAGAATAGAACGTCACACCACTCTGTCTTTGCAAACATTCGTCGACTTTTCCACGTTCATGCGTCTCCTCATACATACCCCCCGATTATTTCGACTTTGACCTTACCCTCCAACTAAAAATATATAAAAAAGAAAAAATATATAAATTTAACTTTGTAATGTCCTTGTCACTAAAACAAAACGACATTTCGTAGATTAAAAGCATTGATAACTTTGTGGTATGGTAATAAAACACTCTCCATTGTTCACTTTGTGTAATACCACTTTTGTAACATATTTTACATCATGTAAAAGTGGTATAACACAAAGTGAACAATGGATGATAAAACGGCATTTACCTACCCGTCGTTAACGATGTATTCCCGTAAAAGGGTCTATCCTAATTCCAATTCCGAGATATGATCATTTTGAAATTCCATTCCGCAAATTAGAATTTTAATTGGTCGTCAGACGAATGAGCGCAGAGATGGACGTCCGTTCCGATTCGCAGTGTGGCGGAATTTCATTTAAAGCTCGGCTCCGCGACCCGCTGACCCAGTTGCGGGCGGCCCTCGGGGCGGCGAAGGCCTCGCGGGGCCCCGCCCGCGGCCCCCTGCGCGCCTGCAAGGCCGGGGCATCGGAGAATGAGCCCGAATAATAATAGCGCGATGACGTAAAACGCACTCCAGGCAGTTTGTCATCTCATACCGCGATTTCAGTATGCAAAATCGGGTCTGGACTCGTGTCCATGGAAAATGGAAATCGTTCACAGTGCGGAAATTGTCGAGATAGTTGATAATGCATCCTATTTTTTTTGTATTTTGAATATTTAAAGCACTAACTTTGTGGACCATTGTAATATATTATTTGGAAAAATAAAATTACTTTGTTTTTTGATCCACACACTTCGGATGAGCCCGAAGTGTGTGGATCAAAAAACAAAAGTTATTTTATTTAATTTATATTTGAAGCCCTAACTTTGTGTTTTTCCATATTATAATCAAATCACCCTTTATAGTGATTTTAAAAAAGAGTCACATTTTAATTATAATTTCTCCAAATAAGGTAATGTATCCCATTTTAAATGCATTTCCAATACAAGGTATACTACTGCATTGAGGAACTATATACGATAAATCGCAACTAAATTTTCTTTAAACCCAGGTAACATTTGACGTTAATGATTTTTTTTGCTTGATATACCGTTTTTGTATCGAAAAATAAGCTTATATTCGAAATAAACATATGGTTTTGAAAAGAAAAAAATGCACGATAAACTGCAAAAATAGTCTGGGGTCTAATGAAATTCAGAAAAACATATTAGAATTATTACAAGCGACCCAAGATACATACTTTTTATCTCATGGGTTAAAAAAAACGTTGTACTCTTATTATTTCCAAATTTCTAAGGATAGACTAATATTTGTCATTGAGAAACTGTGTATTTACTTATGATAGAGAATCGTCTTTTATACGAAAATATCGCTCACTCCTTTCAAGAACGTCATAATTCAAAAATCGTCGATTTTCAGTTGTGCATGTTTTCGAAATACCCAGAAAATGTACTATATCCCAGAAAAAGAGGCATATTTTTAACTTAATATTTACCCGCTACAGGGTAGAAAGTGTTGTTTTTGCATTTTAAAGAAAAGGTATTGTTTTATTATGTTTTAAAATATACTAAATATTTTTTAAATGGAGAAAGAACCTTCAGGTTTTACCTAAAAAGATCTGTTGCACAGTAAAAAGTTCAAAAAGTGGCTTGATATTTATTTTTAATACATTGTATCATATTTTTAAACTTGAAAAACGTTCTCCTGAAAAATCAAGTTTTTTTTTATTTATGACGTTCTTGAAAGGAGTGAGCGATATGTGAATTACAAAATCACATAAAATTTCATTACTATTTTTTTTTAGTTTTTATACTCAAATTTAAATTAAAATAAAGAAAAACTACAAAGAATTTACAAAAAAAAACAATGCTTTATGAAGGTGCAAGAATAACGTGTTTTTCTTTAAAGGAACAAGCCGCAAGCTTCTGACAATTGACTAAAATTGTGAAAATGGAAAAAAAGATAAATAATGGCTTGTAATTAATATCACGTAATATTGAAAAATAATTGAACTGAAAACAATGTGTACTACTGATATTTCTGGTAGACAGCTTTTGTATCGAAAAGTCAAAAAACCGTTTGCAAATGGTGGGTAAACAAATATTTGTTCACCAAGTTAACAACGTCTCGGGGAAAGCGGCGCGATAATGTAGCGCTGACAGGAAAACACTTAAACAAGCCACCAAGGGTCAATTTACATTTCGATTAAAAAATGAGAATTCAAAAAAATTAATGACTTTTGAACGAACTTTTAAGCTGTCATAAACAGATTCAATCCGTATTTTATTTGTATTTGCATAAGAAGCGTGGCATTTATTTACAGAAAATCACTGAAAATTGTGACATTGAAATAACGATTTTTAAATTTATTTCTATGACAGATATATTTTTTTAAATGACAAGTTCTGTGTCAATAGTTTTTATAAAGTAAAAAATAACATTACAAGGTGAAACATTTATCAACAATATATATATTTTCCTTATCCGCACTTAATTGTTTACAAGATGCTATTTCTTGTTCATAAATCGCATTAAACGAAGCGATTAGTCTTAAGTTTCAGCTTTCACTTTTAAGAAAAATTACGTTTTTTACATAAAAAAAGGAAGACTACTCGTTTTCATTTTACAATTCAGACATTAAGCCCAGGACATCAAGCATAGTAACCAAATGTGATAAACCATACACCATAGTAAAAAGGTACTAAAAATATATTAATAAAAATCATAATTTGTATTTGAATACAAAATCTTTTACTTTTAAATGGAAAACGTATGATTTTTTTTTTATATGTCATCAAAGATGAAGAAGAATATGGAAGTCTGGGCATTACGGGGCTGACGACCGTCATAGGCTGGTTTAAGTGATCACTTTACACACGTGTAACATTCACCAATTCTACCCATTATTGACAACCACACTAATAACCACATATATTTCAATATAAAATTTATACTATTATATTAAGTTCTACTATGAAACTTCAATCTCATGGTTAAATCAATGAACGTGATGGCTGTATATTTCCAAATCATTTTAATATTATTTGATCCGTCATTAAAAAACAACACTGATTACAATATACACGTTGTGTAGGTAGAATCGATTCAGAAATTCATTGGACACCGTCCCAAATTATAAATCGATAACCAGCATGACTTCAAACAATTTGAGGAAGAAAATTAACCTTCCATTAGTGGCCCATATCTATAACGAGCTGAGGGAAAATATGGTACAACGACTACGAACGAAATGCTTTTGGATTATGTAATGTTTCTATAACAGAGAAAACGCCTTTAAAAACTTGATTGACGTATTGACAGACGAAGTAGAGATTTGGATGAGAAAAAACTAATTAAAATATAACGATGCCGGGAGATGAGAAAATAAATTTTAAAAAATTAATATATTAACGAATCTAAAAATTTACGTAAAAATAAGCACTTTAAACGAAACTGAATTGTATCTGTGAAAAATTGAGCAAAAAAAAATTGGCGAACAACTACCTGGACAAAAAAAACAGTTTTTAACAAAACACACAAAATAAGAATATTTTCGTTTCAATAAATGAGTGACGGGTGCAAAAACTTATTCGATAATTTAATTTTTGAAAAAAACACAACACATTTTATTAGTTTTCTTATTTTAAACGAATAATTGGGAAAGCTTTTAGATATTTTGATATCATTTTTATCATCAGGGATAAACAAAAAAATCACATGGAAATATTATGTCTACTTACCTAATATATACGTTATTTTATAGATAACATCACCGAATCATTAATTGAATAGAATTCGTTTTTTTTCTTCTTCATATGAATATTGAAGCCATTTAGGTCGATCTATAATTAACTAATTAAATTGATTTAAAACGATTATTGTACAGTACGAAGTGATAGCCATCATACTAGCCTGCTAACGAGCATTTCTTCAATTCACACTCATTTCCCAACAGAATTTGAAGAATAAATATTACGTAATAGGAGTCCCGAGTACTATTTGAATTCGGACTATTTCTTCACTTTATCAAATTCGCTAAGTCGGCAAAAAACATCTCGAAAAGCGAATTCTACCAAACGTATGATAACGGGTGTTTCAAAACCGAATTCGTTTTGAATCATTTTGTTTAAAAAATCGAACGCTGAAATTTCACAGTTTTCATCGGAAAGTGTTGACGTTTAAACATTATTTGTGAAAATTATCTATCGAAATTGTGACAATTTTGCAGACTTTACGTTAGAGTAACTGTAGTATGTGGATTTCGGGTTGGCTGCGTCATTGTTCTCTATTTTTTCGAGAATGAAGTCGGCAATGCAGTTGCTGTCAATGGTTTTAAATACTGTAGGATGTTTACCAACTTTTTATGCCTAGAATCGGTTGGAATGGATGTGAATGATATTTTATCCCAACAAAATGGTGCAATCTGTCGCACTACGGCTGAAACAATACAGTTTCGCGAAGTTTCTTGAGAATATTATCTCACACTGGGGAAAATCGAATTTATCACCAAGATCGTGTGATTTAATACCATACGATTTTTTTTATTTATTTAAGATTTACTTGGTAAATACCACTATTTGTGCCACATGTCTCGATATATATATACCGCGTCATTTAAAAACACCGTAATGATGCGGAACGCATCGACGCAAGTCACAATGGATTTTAAGAAATAGTGGTATTTGCCAAGTAAAACTTAAATTGAAAATGGATAGATATTACCACAAAGTGACTGCTGAATCAATTAATGAGAAGATTTTTTTCTCTAGAGATTTTTAAAAAAAGTGTACGAAAATAATCCATATTTTAAATTGGAAATAAAAATTCGACGTGTTATTCCGATACTTAGCTGCAATCATGTCAGAATATGATTTTAAAAAATCGTCAAAAAAAAGTGATCGTTTCCCAAAACAATCCAAGCGAGCATTCAAATATTGCGTAACACACGTTCATTATCATCCCTATTCTATTTTGAAAGAAAAAAAAAACTATAAATTTCTAATAAAAGTACTATAAATTAATACAATGAAATAAAAACCTGTTTTGAACACCCTATACAAGCAATAAGATACAGCAAGAAAGTCTGAAAACGATGTCGCTAAACGCGCAGAAATAAAAAGGACAAAGGGTCGGTCGGTAATGTGTAGCTGTGTGTACCCACCGTGGGTTAACCCTTCCGGACCGGAATATATTGTAGAGCAGTAAAAATGTACTCCGAATGGCACTGCAGAGTACCTACAAGCATGCATTGTGTTCTTTACCGTCCAAAGGCAGAGAAAGAATATAATATGTAACATCAAAACGTGTTTTTTTGTCTGTGTTGTGTAACAATAGAATCGTTTATTTAAGAAAAAGCACTTGTTCCCATTTCCGGAAAATTATGTTTTTAGTGGCACTTTTTGTGGACAGGCCTACAGATTTACCTCAAAAATACAACTTTATTTTTATCAAGTGTGTGATTATTTCCTATTAGTGGCGGTATAATAAGAAACGAGTATATAAATATAATTTTGAGAGATAGATTTATAACAAAGTATTTCTTAAATTATATATAATGAGAAAAGTTACTGAAAAAAACGGTAGGTTGATACATCGTGCTATTATTTTTTGACATCTCATCAAAGATGAAGAAGAATATGGAAGTCTGAGCATTTACGGGGCTGACGACCGTCATAGGCTGGTTTAAGTGATCACTTTACACACGTGTAACATTCACCAATTCTACCCATTCATATGAACCAATTTAGAAACCTTGTTCTTGAATCACTAGAACTTCACTAGAGACATCTATTGGTGAGATGTAAAGAAAAATTCGTGCTATTGTTATATTGAGGCGGTATTGATCCATGTGAAGAGTTCAATAAAATGAAACGGTTTAATTTATTTGCTTTTTTTATCATTATTCCAAACCTTGAGGTTCCGTGTGTAAGCCTCTAAGGTTCATATGGTATAATGCAATGAAAACAAAAATAATAATATAACATAATAGAACCCAGTCAGGGATCCAAAATGAATGAACTGAAAAACTACTTTATGAAAAGATATTTGTGTTGGTGATTAGTTATATTTTCTCATTTTTTCCTTTAAACGTGTTTTATATCCTTTTGTTTTTTTTTATACCTATTCACTGTAACTTTTATTGATTTATATTTTACATTTTGCCCTGTGTTTTCTTATTTGTTTTTCAGTCTTGTTAACCTTAATCCCATGTCCCAATATAAATACAGTACGCCCCCCTATGACGTTGAGATAGGTTCCGCGTTATCGCGGAGAACTTGATATGGGGTTAATGTTTTAAATTGTATTTTTACATTTTAACAAGCGGAAATATCTGAAATGAGTCATTCAAAATTTAATTAAAATTTTAAAACATTAACCCCATATAAAGCTCCCCCGATGACGCGGTACCTATCTCAACGTTATAGGGGGGTTTACTGTAGCGGAAATTACGCATCGGGAATATTATATACGTGACTTATGTATTTAATATGTTCAAATAAATAAATAAGCATGGATGATTTGAAGATTCACAGTATTAACTTTTCCGGGAGAACAATAATTGATGTCCGACTTTCTCTGGAGTGTGTGTTCTTTTGACATGAAAAAAAATCATAAAACTTTTGTGTTATGAAGATAAAAATTATGTAAAAATAACTTGAACTCACCGTCCACCTCTAGGTTTTATTTGATGACAAAATTACGTACAAATTACGCATCGGGAATATTATATACGTGACTTATGTATTTAATATGTTCAAATAAATAAATAAGCATGGATGATTTGAAGATTCACAGTATTAACTTTTCCGGGAGAACAATAATTGATGTCCGACTTTCTCTGGAGTGTGTGTTCTTTTGACATGAAAAAAAATCATAAAACTTTTGTGTTATGAAGATAAAAATTATGTAAAAATAACTTGAACTCACCGTCCACCTCTAGGTTTTATTTGATGACAAAATTACGTACAAATATCCACAGATGTCATTGCTAAACAAGTAACATCATACAAACAGACAGACGGACTTCGACGTTCGTTAACGTCGATACTCCTTTGAGGAAAATTCGCCCCGACGTTCATTTACGTCCATACTTCGTCGGAAAGGTTAATTAAGAAAGTACTCACATTTTCTTCCACGGTTTTCTTGATTTTGGCCCCCGCTTCGCTCACTTTAGCCCCGGCCTTGTTGACGGCCGAGTATAGGAAGTTACCGATGGACTTGGCTCCAGCGACCGCCTTGTGCGTAACTGAAGGAAAACAGTCATGTACACTAACCGACTAACTAACCAACAAGCCAAGAATGAAACGCCAAACCAATCTGTCCTTGCAAACAATCTTCGCTTCTTCTCCATGCATCTCCTCATACATAGCTACAGATTATTCCATATTTATAAAATTAATTAACATTGTTTTCACCACTTTTTTTATTAATACAATTCAACCTACCGGTTTCGACAATACCTTGTCATCATCGGTATATCAATACTAAAAAAAAATACCAAAAACTTCCACACACTCCATAAAAATCGTAATGTTATTTTCATTATTCATTTTGTTTTTTTTTTATGGAGTGTGTGGAAGTTTTTGGTGAGAGTATTTTAATGTTTTTAATGTTTTTGATTTAAAATAAACCCTGATGATGACAAGGTACTGTCGAAACCGGTAGGTAGAATTGTATTGATAAAAAAGTGATGAAAACAAAGTTAATTAATTTTATAAAGATATTATAAAATGTCCCACAAAGTCTCTGCGGAAAACATTCAAGAAACAGATTATTCCGACTCCTGACCTGAGCATGTCCAAGTATTTGAAATACTTGATCATGGCAAATTTTTCTCATGTACACACCCATGCAAATTTTAAGGTATTTACAATAGATCCCAATGTATATCCATCATTTTCGCAGCATCTCGATCGACCAGTGTTGCATGTTGTATTAGATTAGAATCCATAGATATGAAATTAATTTTAACACGCGTTGATTGCCGACCTGAAAAGCTGGATTTCAGGAAATATGCAAATTATTATTTTTCTTTAAACTTGCTTATATATTTTTAACTGTACTTTTATAACTGTACTTTGTAAAGTGTGTCTTTACTTACGTACTTATAACCCTTATCCGCACCCAATGGTGCATAGGGCACTGCATCGAATTGACGCAGTGTTTATCTTGATCATTACTTACATGAAGGCAAGGTGATCACTCTTGCGCTTCAGGAACCAGCCCAGGGTAATATTAAATAAATATTACAGTGTAAAATCACTAAAATCTATTTTCACCCCTCCTGGGAATCGAACCTTTTGGCGTCTTTAGTTTTAATATAATCCAAGTAGGTTTAACATTATGTAAAAAGTTATCACGTTTGTATGTATCAGGGTTTTAATCCGAATGTTGCCTTGCCACAAGCACCATTAAATAAATCTATAGGCCAATGCTTAGATTTTTTATTATGCTTATTTTTTAACTAACTAACCATCACGCCACTTTCCCGCAGGGGTAGGCAGAGAGAATAGAACGCCACCCCAATCTGTCTTTTCAAACAATGTTCGCCTCTTCCGCATTCATGCACCAATCCTCATACATACCCATCGATTATTCCGACACCTGACGGGACCACATTCAAGTATTTGAATCATTTTATCATGCCAAGTTTTCCCCGGTCTTCCTTGGCTTCTATTACCAACTTTCTCCATTTTGTTATTTTTACATTTTTTGACATCTCAACATAGATGAAGAAGACTATGGAAGTCTGGGTATTTACTGGGCTTACGGCCATAAGCATCATGAGTAGGTGTTACTTACCGTTCCCGATTTGGCCAGCATTCTCATCTGTAGGAGTTCCCGAAGGAGATATGGGACGACTATCGGCGCCCCCTGTCGCGCTGAAAGGATAAAAATGCGCAAAAAACAATTTAGTTACGGCCACGTCGGAATCGCGCAGTTCCTCGCACTTCCGGTCTAGTGGAAAGGATGTCACCAACTCGACGTCCAACCGTCTTTTCGCATACCAGATATAAAATTAAAAATAGCCTCGATATCTCTCATATATATAACCAAAGAAACAATCGAATCTTGATATTTAAAATTTTTAAATTACTGCCGGTACGTGGAATATTGTTGATGAGTATCATCGTTGTACAACAAACTAGACAAAAATATCGAAATCTTCTAGTACACAACCATGATACACGATTTACACACAACGAAGGTTTGATAGTCCCAAGAATTAAAAATAAATATGAGAGTTGAACACTGCAATATATCGTTCCGAACATTTTTAATTTGTTGCCGACGGATGTTAGAGGTCAAAATAAAATATGGAACAAAGGAATGGGTAAATATGATTAAGAGTTAATTTACAACATTTTGAGTGATTTTGATTTTATTCACACTCAAAATGTTGTAAATAAATTATCTGGTCAAATTATAAGCTTAATAATAAAAATGAAAATGGTATTTTCTGGCGTTTCTCATGTGTGTGATTATAATCCGGGATTCGGATCTCACATACTAATATAAGAGTTTCTGCTTAATAAAAAAGCTTCTTCACATCTCACCAATAGATGTCTCTAGTGAAGTTCTAGTGATTCAAGAACAAAGTTTCTAAATTGGTTCATATATATAGAACTTCCAATATTTGAGTAGTGTGGTTGTCAATAATGGGTAGAATTGGTGAATGTTACACGTGTGTAAAGTGATCACTTAAACCAGCCTATGACGGTCGTAAGCCCCGTAAATGCCCAGACTTCCATATTCTTCTTCATCTTTGATGAAATGTCAAAAAATAATTAAGAGTTAATTTTATAAAAATTGTAAAATGTTTATATTCTTAATTTTTCTCTCTTTTTGTGTGTATATTAGGTTTAAATCGTCAAAAACAATAAAAATGTATTAAAAAAGAACTTCACCGACAAGACACACAAGGTGGCTTGGTGGGTCTCCGCAAAAAAAATGTTCTAAATACGTAAAATTGTGATTTATTTTAACGTACACAATTTATGTTAATAAAAAAAATCTCAACGTAGATGAAGAAGAGTAACGGCATTTGCAGAGCTTACGATTCGTCATGGGCTGGCTTTATACACGTATAACATTCACCCATGATAGACAGCACACTACTCAAATTTCGGAAGTTATATTATGTTTCTATTGAAAACATCTTGTACATGCTACTTTTGCGGCACCATCTATGGTTTATTTTTGTAAGTTTTATTTTATTAGAAGACACCTTCACAAAGATTTGAGCACACTCAAAATATTGTTAAAAATTTGCGTCCATTTTTCTAAGATAATTGTACAACATTTTCATTAGAGATGTAGATTCAATATGTAAATCTAAAAAAAATGTTCGTTCAAAATCTTAAATATCCCAATGTAATTCATCGATTGCCTTGAAATTTGTCACAATGTTGCATTTGAATATGCGCATGTTTTTATATGCACCTGTTTATATGACAGGTAAAATATGTTTTTTAACAACGTTATTACTGAAATGGCAGCGCCAACTATTGAATGTAAAAGCGACTCACGCAATAATAAGATTTCTCATGGCGAACCGTATGCTTCTCGGCAACTTCTATTACTTAGAGTTTGATGTTTTCGGTTGCAATATATTGTATATCAAGTTAAAACACGTTTAAAATTGATATCTCATCCGTAGGGTGAATAATCCAGTATCTGATATATCGTTCACTCCTTTCAAGAACGTCGTAAATCAAAAATCGTAAATTTTCAGTTGTGCATGTTTTCGGAATGCCCAGAAAATGTACTATATCTCAGCAAAAAAGGCATATTTTTAACTTAATATTTACCCGCTACAGGGCAGTAAGTGTTGTTTTTGCATTTTGAAAAAAAGGTAGTGTTTAATTTTTTTTTTAAATATACTTTAAATTCCAAATGGAGAAAAAACCTTCAGGTTTTACCTAAATGATCTGTTGCATAGTTAAAAATTCAGTGGCTTGATATTTATTTTTAATACATTATATTTTTAAACTTTAAAAACGTTCACCTGAAAAATATTTTTTTTTTATTTATGACGTTCTTGAAAGGATTGAGCGATTTCATCTTTGAATCCAAGATGCAGGCAGATAAACATCGGTTAACATCACGAGAATCGAGATATCGTCATATTTTCGAGTTGCTCTAATTACAGTTGTTGCCAAAAAAGGCAATAAACCAAACCAGGACGACTGTAGCGAGGATCTTTGCTGCAGAACAAAATGGGAGCATTACCCTCTATCTAAACCAGGCCTGGCCAACCCAAATTGCACCCCGGGCCGTATCGATAACCTAAAATTTTCCCGAGGGCCGCATACAGACATAAGAAAAAATTTATCACAGCGAATTTCATACTTATTGATTTTTTATAAGTATTATAAAGAATTTGAACGCAGAGGTAATCAGAAAGTACAATCAGGGTACTTGTGAAAAAAAACATTACTTCGATCAGATTTGAGAAGGAAATAAACATTATACCAATAAAAAAATTATCTGTATGGAAATAAACATTTTGAAAATTTTCAACAATCAAAAATATTAATTAGGACACATTAATCAAACAATATTGCCAATTTCATTACTAATTAAACCCATTTATCAATGGCCACTGAGTGCGAGATTTTAATTAATTTTCGTTTACTTAATTTTTCTAAAGCTATTTCAATAATCGAGATTGCACACCTTAACTGGTTTTCGAGATTTTTCGAGATTGCCTTAAATTGACGATGCTGAAGAGCGTACGAACGGATATAGTTCATTGTTTTCATAACAACATGCATGACTTGGCTCATAGATAATACTTGAGCGCATAAATTTTGTTGATATATCAAACAGTGTATCACATTTATATCACTGGTTTAAAAATATATTCGTCATACATGACCGCGGGCCGCAGGTTGGCCACCCATGATCTAAACCAATTACGATAAAATTGGAACCCTTCCATAAATTCGCCGCATTTTAAAGTTTTGTGCAGCAAGAAATGTAGATTCGGGGCGTCCTAAGGAAGATAATGCGTAACTGCATACGATAAGTACTAGTATAAACATCAAGAAGAATTTCGTTACTACTGAAAAAAATGTTAGGTTTAAATGGTTTTTCCAGAAAACAGTCAAAATTTACTCCCCACACGTTTTGTTAGTTAACGTTACTAAGAAAACTTAACAAGACCCTTGAAAATAGCAGGTGGGTGCATGACGGTTTTCTTTAACACATTGCGTAATAAAGTATCTTAGCGAGGTTAGGTTAGGTTAGGTTACACGCCTTTGTTGAAAAATTAACAGAACGGAACGGAAAAAAAACGTTACATAAACGACTTTTTCTGTTATTCACAATTCGTTATTATAAAATTAATTTTAGAATATATTATATTGTCGATTAAGAAAAAAAGTGGCCAACTGCATAATCATCATACTGAGATAAAAATGAGATTTATTTGCATTTTAATTTTGCTTAAAATGTTCTGAGAATTGAGTAAAATATTTTGTTTCTCAAGTTATGAATTATGAATGTTTTTTTACGCAGACAATGTAAGCGAAAAAAATCACAGAAATTAGAATATTCAATTTAGTAATGGTGGAATTTTTTTTATAATAGTGGATGTCGAGAAGTAAACTTCGCCACCATTAAGGGTGTACTCTCAAATAAACAATTTAGTACGCAACCAGCTGCGCGAGAAACTACATGTCACTCACTTCTTTCAAGAACGTCATAAATCAAAAAACTTGATTATTCAGGAGAAGGATTTTAATGTTTAAAAATATAATACAATGTTTTAAAAATAAATATCCAGCCACGTATTGATCTTTTTTCTGTGCAACAGATCTTTTTAAGTAAAACCTAAAGGTTTTCTCTCCATTTAAAAAATATATAGTATACTTATTTTTAAAAAAATATTAAACAATAATACCTTTTCCTCAAAATGCAAAAAAAAACACTTTCTGCCCTGTAGCGGATAAATATTCAGTTAAAAATAAGCCTCTTTTGCTGGGATATAGTACATTTTCTGGGCATTCCGAAAACATGCAAAACTGATAATTGACGATTTTTGATTTATGACGTTCTTGAAAGGAGTGAGTGATGTGTTAAAAACATATACATATATATTGGAATTAGATTTTTTCAGAATACATTTTTTTACCTCCTTACCTTTTATAACTCTATTATTTCATAACAATATATTTATTTCGAAGAAAAACTTACTTTTTCAATACAAAAACGGTGTTTTAAGCAAAAAAAATCTATTACGTTAAATGTTACCTAGGTTTAAAGAAAATTAAGTTGCGGGCTATCGATTATTCCGCCTCAATAACTTACTTTCGCGAAAATGTAAAGAAGTCTACACAACAGTATACAACATGTATGTAATATATTATGTACAAATCGGCTACGGCCGTTAATTAAGGAAAAAATATTTTTCTTTCTCAAATAACAATACGTAGCTTCGTAAGTGTGAGAACAACATTTTTTTTAACCCCTATCCGCACCCCAATGGTGCATAGGGCACTGCGTCATATAAACGCAGTGTTATCTTGATCATTTACACATGAAGGAAAGGTGATCAGCCCTCCGCTTCAGGTACCAGTCCAGGGTAATAATATTGAATAAATATTACAGTGAAAAAAATCACATATTTATTTTACCCCCCTTGGGAATCGAACCCGGGACCTCCAGAACGGTAACCGAGCATGCTGACCATTACACTACGGAGGCGGATAACATATTAATTACCGAATATTGTGTTTTACCCTTGTGTATGACAAATTAATACAAAATATAAGAATTATTACAGAAGCCGAAACAATTAAAGATATTCATACATTTAAACAGGGCTTTTTTCAAACAAAAAAGGTCCCAGAACTCACTTCATGTCAGGCTTTTTACTGAAACAAATTATATTTTAATATCATTTAAATTAAATTTATAGGAACTTTTCCTATCATTTTGACGAATTACATAAAAAATATAGATTGTAATTACGTAAGCGCAAAAATAGTTTCGTCTAATTGATTATAAAAAAAATTAAAAAATATCATTGAAAAAAGGTGCCGGAACGTCGTTCCACCGCATTACATGGAAAAATATTTTTTTTAATTTAAAGACCTACATTTAAAAATACTAAAACAATATATATTATTATTACATTTATAATCAATTTATTGACGAGTTGGTTACCCCTCTCCAATAGATCGAATGTATGAGTTCCCAATCATAGTATAAAATATACCAAATTTACACTACAACTTATGAAATGCTTACATATTTTTACATTTTTATTTACAAGCCTAAAGTATTAAAAATACAGCAGACTCTCGATTTACCTTGATGGATGGTAAATAAAATTCGTAGTTAATCAAAGGATACTTAAAAAAGTTTTAAAAAATCGTGCTCACTTGGAAAAACAGACCAAAAAACCTAAAATAATGTTAATATGTTAAAAACTTTACTGGAAAAAGATAGAACACTTATAATTATTAGTAATAATCATAAGTGTTCTGTTATATTAGTGTTCTGTTATGTTATAGTTAATAATAATCAATTATAATTGATCTCTATCACGTGTTTTATTGTCGTCATACCTAGGATTTTTTTTTGACTTACATTTAAGTTATTTCCGAACTAAACATTCCAGATAATCCGCTTCTTGGTGGATCCGATCACGGTAAATCGATAGTCTGCTGTATTACGAAAATATATAATAAAAAATAATCAAATAAAAATAGTAAGATTCAAAAAATATTAAGTTATGTGAGAAATTTAAACACTTGACTTTTATCATACTTTTAATAAAATTCAGGTTTCATCAAAAAAGATAATAATAAAATAAATAAATAAATAAATAAATAAACAAATATATATATATATATATATATATATATATATATATATATATATATATATATATATATATATATATATATATATATATATATATATATATATATATATATATATATATATATATATATATATATATATATATATATATATATATATATATATATATATATATATATATATATATATATATATATATATATATATATATATATATATATATATATATATATATATATATATATATATATATATATATATATATATATATATATATATATATATATATATATATATATATATATATATATATATTTATATATATATATTTTTTTTTAAATCATTAAAGGTCCTCCCTAGACAGGCTTCAAAAAACATGTTCAACAAAAGCATTTTTCAAATAATTTTGTATAGTGCATTTTAATATATATTTAGTGTATAAAAAAAGTAAAAAAGTGCAAGTGGTGGTTATTGATTAGCTCTGATCCTTGCCAAATACAGACAGTACTTTAATATTAGTACAATTAAAACATTTCAATTGCACATTTTGGGCGGAATACATTTTATTTCAACACAAGCGATAATTGAAATAACAATATAAAAATATTCCTGCTTTAACTGGACCACATATTGCATTTCTCATTTAAGTGAATATTAAAAAGAAAGGCTACATGACTATTTCTAGTAATAACTGTGCTAAAAATAGGGAATATTAATACACTACATGGGACTAAGCATTGATTAAAATATTCATGGACTAATGAGTAGCAAATCTTAAACATAAAAAGTATGCTTAAATGATAGTATATGAAAATATGGGGTCCATCCATAAAATGATGTCACTGAAACATAAAAGCTGATTATCATTAGTTGCGCTAAGCGGATGATTTAAATAATTCTGTTTATATAACCTAACAAATTAAATAGAAATATAGTTTATAGGAGATAAGAATAAAATGTGCCAATACCAGGGGTCTAGAAAAAATATTACTAATACTAACAGTATATTTACATATTATGAAGATTTTTTGTTTAAAATTTGTGCATGAATAAAGAAATAGTACTGAAGGTTTGACATGCTCGCATGCGGTTGAAGAAATGAATCGTGTATTCATCTATCGAATCGGCTATTCAAATCAAAATTAGGTAGAGAGGATCTGAAATTCGATGTGTTGTAAGAAAGATGACACTATAGCGTATGGATCAGTTCCTTTAATATTGATTTTCAGCCAGCATGTTTTCCACCGTCGGGCTAACGAAAAATACTAATTTTAAATGGCACATTATTTGAGTGAATTGCAAAATAAAAATACTATAAAACATAAGGTGAAAAGCTAACAAAGTGAAAGTAAAATATATACGTATGTTTATAAGATGAGAATAAAACTGTAAGAAAAGGGTAGGTTTTCAAGTCCAAATATAAAATAGAATATTAAATATCTCACCAGAAACTCGGCGCATCTAAGATCAGATATATTTTGAGAAGTAATAAAAGCAATGTCTGAATTTTTGTAATATTTTTTACTGATTTAAAAACACCATTATCTAAAATTTTCATATATTTGAAAAAAAAACTGAAAGCAATTAATGTATGTTACTATGTACATATATGCTCTGCAGACAGCAACAATATATCAGGTGGAAAAAACGTATGAAAATGATATAATATATATAAAATTTTAATATTTAAAGTAAGTTATCCAGAAACAAGGATTATTTGGAATAAAAGGATTATATACAAGTTGAATCCCAACCGCCATAAGCAATATCTTTTGATTACATAAGGCAGTTATGCAGCACATTCGAATTTATTGATTTTCCTCATTAATAACAAATTTGGTTTATTTTTCAAATCCTGTTAATTTAAATAGTTATTTGAAAAATGAACACATCAAAACCATTATAGCAATATAAATTTGATATATTATATGTTAAATTTTTCAAGAAATAATTTTTTTGGTATACCCAATTTCCTTTCTTCGTTCATTAAGGTAATTTCCACTTATTGAGACGTGCCTGATTATTAATTTGCATGATCATATGATCGTTCAAATCTTGTTTTGGTTGATTTTATAACATTTTCTGCCTGGCCACAGAAAACAGTGTAAATTAAATCATTTACAGAATATTTCTTATTATAATCTTTGTTTTACTGTAAGATAAATTTGTATGGTAAAATCAGTTTTATTTTTATCTGAAATTCAAAGACTTGGCTTTAATTACTGCTGAAAATATATGGAAAAAGTAAGTTGAAAAAATTGTTAGTGACTTCATTGAATGGATAACCCCGTACCTAATGTACCTCGAATTGTCATCTTCGTCCTTGGCTAGGTCCTGAGCCGAGGGGGCGGCTTCGGCCGGAGCATCGGCAGTCTCCGGGACCACCTCTTCGGCAGCGGCTTCGTGCTTGCGGAGTCCGGGGATCGGAATACCAGACCCCAACCACCCGGTCATCTGAGATTTCACATTGGTGAACATATCCAACTTGCTTCCTCCCTTGGTGGGGCTGGAACAAAAAAAAAGAAAAAATCATCAGTAAATTTAATACAAACACTGTTGAAATTGCAATGCAATTTTTTTATACCATACCCTTTTTTTTAATCTCTGAATGTTTTTTAATAGTTATTTTAACATAAATGTGGAATTGTTTAATTGGCTTTTTTTAACGTAACTATTTTTGTTAAGGTAATGTAATGTTTATTATTGTTAATGTAACTATTGTTTATTATGTCATTTTTTTAAATGTAAAGCTGTACAATTCCCGAACAAATAAAATAAAATAAATACAATTTCGAAATAATAATCAAAATGGTAACATTACACGTTATTATGAAATAAGAACAGACAAACTATACCCTGTGTTAGAAATTTAATGCATGGTTTTATTGATTTCATTGCACAATATAATTTTAAAAAATATCAATATAATTCTGGAAAAAAAAAAAATCAAAGGAAAATTTACAACAGCACATAATCTGATCGATCTCCAAAACAGTAATTTATCGAATCCTTGCAAAATACTTTTCCAATTAGAATCTGATATTATTGCATTATGTAAGTGATTTATGTTGTTTCTTTCGCTGCGCCCAAAACTGCATACGGCGCTGTACTCAAAAGTATGTAGGGCGTTTAATCCAACAAATGTTGCATTACATTTGGTATAAAAAAAAAAACACAAAATCAGGGTAAAAAAAATAATCTTTGAACCGGATGGACCCACCTAAAATTTGAACTAGGGCACTTACCAATTTTCTTACCAGTACACTAAACTGGGGCGGAACGGATGACAAATTTAGTATATAAAAAGGAAAATGGTAATTTTGAATGATACCTTTGGGTCTCCTCGCCAGCCTCGTTAGCACCGCCGTCTCCGGCCTCTTTGGTAGGGGTTGGAACTTCCTCGTCTTGGGGTTCACCCTTGGCGGCTCCCATCCACGAGCTGACCTGGTTCGTGAGTCCAGAAAACATGTTCACTGATAACACTTATTTACAACAACGAAGAAAAGTGGCGAAACTTCACAGAGGAATAACACTGGTTAAGATGAGTTTAACACTACCGCACTACACCGTCGCGACTTGGAACATATCACCGTACGAAAGAGAATATCTTCGGCGACTGACAAATCAGCTGAAACGCAGAAAAACGATGGCAGAACAATCGACCAGGGTAAACAAAACTGCGCAAGGAGACATGCGCAAATTTAGAAATGTCAAGATAATGCAGTGTTGCTAGATGAATATTATTTTCTATAAATATTTATTAAAAATAAATACGTATCGTGGATTCTGCATGAAAATAAGTTGGTTCGAAAAATGTATTTATTTATTTTGACATATCACATACATAAGTCACAATTATAATATTTCCGATGAGTAATTTCCATTTCCCATTTTGTGACATGGGATCAAGACTATAAATCAGATAAGAAAGAAACTAATAAGAAAACACAGGGTTTGCCTTGTGTCTTTCTATAAAATGTAAACCAATTAACTATCTTCAATAGGCAAATTAAAAAAATATTAGAGAACTTCCTTAATTTACTTTTGCACTTATATATATTTTCGTAAAAGAATAGGGAGCTCATTTCTGAAATATGTTACTGGGCGCTAATGTTTCTTTGCATCATAGCTCAGTTCACGTTTCAAGAAAAAAAAACAGTTTTTGCTTTTAATATAGAGAGAGTTAGTATTTTGTAAGGGTTTAAAAAGTTTTGGAATGGGCTTGTGCATTCGGAACTCAAATTCGGGAAATCGACATTTGCGGAAAGGCCCTATACATTTATTTATCATAAATGTGATATCTATGAAGTATTGTTTATGGATTGTTTATGGAATTAAATGTCAGTTGTCAGTGGGTTTTAAATGTTTCTAGTTTGATACCTAGTTTTGTGTTTATAATACATTATCTTCCGAAAATCAATGTGTGCTGTTAGTTTTTAATATACCTCCATCTAAATTCAAAAAGTTAATCGCTCATCTTCAGCAAAACAATAGACCGCATTTGTGTCGTGTCAGTGCTAATCATTCTTGTCATCTGACATTTCATTTTCTGAAACCTTACATTTAATATTGAAGCTAAGGATTATAAAAACACTTACTTCATGTTCTCATTGACTTCAGAGGTTAAATTAATATTATACCTTGTGTATTGGTGAATTCATCCTATGAAAACCGACGAACCTTTGAAAATGTCAAATTCGTAATTTGTAATTTTTTCCGATAAAACTAAAAATGCCAGAGACCAAACTAAAAGACCTCTACAAGGGTAAATGTATCGATGATTTGACGGGTCTGCACAATGTTGACAAGAAGAATTTACCGAAAAAATCCATGATGTTAGTATAATTTTCTTTTCTAACCTCTTATATATAGCTCAATTTCAATTTATTTTAAACATTTTTATACCTATTTGGTTAATAATCTCTGTTAACTATCATAAAACGATCAAATCGCTCAGTGAAGTATGTTTGTGTGAATCGCATTTCATGTAATAAAGCTTTTTTTACGATTTTATCTTATTTCACATACTAATTTTGCAGCCAATTAAGTTCAGTAACTACATATATATTATACTCACATGTGACATTAGACTATTTTAAATGTCTTTTAAAATAAATACGTTTTTTGGTAGTTAGTTATAAATAATAACCATTTTCTTTAAAAAATTCATAACATATTTTATTATTGCCTGTATATTTTTTAATGTTGAATGCGAAGGGGCTTAAAACTCTACACGAGATATTTTCATCCATATACCAAAAGGGAACCCTCCCCTACAAGACTATCAAAATGTCCCGCATATAAGCTGTTATTTATTTCTTTTGTTGGTGGACATGTCCTCACTTTTCAATCAAGTGGCAAATAAGACGCATGTAATGTTGCACATTTGAATTCAGCAATAATTTGTGTGTTTTTTTCGCGCCATATTTTCACAATTGAATAAATTGTCTATTTTTAGAACTAAATTTTGGTATCGCAGTGATTTGAAAATAACACACTTTCATAGCATGTCAAAAATAAGGCTGATTTTTTTTGTGTCCAGGTTATGCAAGTCAGCTGTTCGTCTCCGAGAAGAAGGCTTTAAGCTCCTGAATAATGGGGACCAAGAACTCGCCTATGTCAATTACATGAAATTTCTGGAAGTTGTGCAACTCATCAAAGAGGCACCAGACTATACTGACAAAAAGAAAATGATAACCGGTGAACTAAATAGTCAGATGGTGAATAATGTTCTAGATACAGCCCAAGAGCTTAAAAAGAATTTAGAGCGGAGGTATGTAAGCAAATAAATGGTTTTCAAGTTATTTTTTCCACTCTCATGAAAAATTATTACATAACTTAATTAATTCTTAATTTTTTAAATGGAAATAATCTTTTTGTTTGAATCTTGGATACGTGGGCGCAAATCGTGTGCAAAGCAAGAAGTGGGTATTTTATCTTAGATCAGTGTTCCGCAAACTTTTTCTGTTCAAGGTATACCTGCCAAATTAAGAAATTTCACAGGTACACCAAAAAAAAGTTTATTTAATATTGATTTATTATCAAAATATAATAAGAAAACATATAATATAATTTTATCAAATTTTATTTAATATCTTCACAAAACTAGACTTTTTTCCGCAGCACACCAACTAATCACTACGGTACACCAGTGTGCCGTGGCACACACTTTGCGGAACAATGTCTTAGATAACAGACTGTATGCCAACTAGGGGTAAAGAGTTAAATAAACTTCTTCATTGTGTCTTGTTAGGTCACCCCAACGTTGGCCATCACAAAGGCTTCGCGGTCCTGCCTTTAATAAACTACCACAATAATTTTCAGAAATTGGCACCTTGTGAAAATTGTATATATAGAACTTTCAAGAATTTGAGTAGTGTGGTTGTCAATCATGGGTAGAATTGGTGAATGTTACACGTGTGAATAGAGATCACTTAAACCAGCCTATGACGATTGTAAGCCCAGTAATTGCCCAGACTTTCATATTCTTCTTCATCTATGCTGAGATGTCAAAAAATAATGTGAAAAATAACTCCTATAACTGGAGATAATCCAGATTTGTAAACAAGTATTTGGACACACTCATAATGTTGCATACAAAGTAATACTAAATAGTTTGTACATCCACCACCATGTTCGGATCATGTCCCAGGGCGGCAACAGCAGGAAAGTTGCTAACCTTACTGCAGAATCCTAGCCCTCATAGGACGATACATTTTCCTCTTATATTGTGTGCCCTAATATTTTAGGTATAGTGCAGAACACAAACTTAGAAAGTTACAAGAGTTTGAGGAGCAAAATCTTTTCAAACAAAAAATTGAGAAGGATAGGCAAAGAGCAAAAGAATCACAAAAAATTTACATTCAACCTCCGGCTTCTAGTGATCTTCCAAGTAAGTAATATTTTCAACATAATTTATTACATTTTTTGTAATATTACAACTAATTGTATGATATAAATGATCAATAATTATAAATTTTGATGTACCTATGAAATTTTTTTTTAAACATTAATTTAATTATATATTTTTTTAACAACCATGAAGAAATCACTAACATACTGTCCAAAATGTATCCGATACTTTTATAAATCATGATGTCAGATCTGACGGTTCTGGTATTTTTTGTTTGAGTACTGGAGCCTAAATAGCGGATTTTGGTAACCAAAGGGTTAATATTTATCCTAACATGTTCATATTTTTTTTTGCTTTTTGGATTCTTCCATTATAGTATAATGTAAAAATGCAAAAATTTATGTCAATATCATTGATATATGGTACACTTTGATGGTAAAATAAAAAATTGAGATAACAGGAAAAGAACCAAAGTAGAAGATATCGTAGATTGCGTGGCAATACTCAAATGGCAATGAGCAGGACATATCGCAAGACAGGACACCACAAGATGGACCCCAAAAATTTTACGATGGAGACCTTTGGAGAACAAAAGAGCTGTCGGAAGACCCCAAAAGATGATCCGACAACATAGTCGCTGTTGGAGGTAGAAACTGGCTGCAAGCAGCAACCGACCGGAGGAAATAGAAAGAAGGGGAAGAGGCCTATATCCAGCAGTGGAGGACAGAGGGCTCACGAAGAAGAAGAAGATTCTTGTTTATGGATACGTCTCCCAAAACCCACTACATCCTCTTTCTGCGCCTTAGATATAGTTCAATCAACCTAAATATATCAATGAACCTAAATATATTTGTAAAAATATAAACAAGTTTTTTTAATTTTACTTTATGTTCCTTGTCTTCAGGTAAAGATGCAATTAGCATTAAGTGCAGAGATCTCTTTGAGCTTTTAAAGGATGAAAAGAAAATGATTTTGATTTTGGATGCTCGGCAGAGTTCTGATTTCCAGAGATCGCAAATTAAAGATCAAAGGTGTATCAATATTCCAGAAGAATGTATACAAGCGGGGTTAGTAAAACCAAGATCTCATTCTTTTTTTCCAGATCTGATATTCAATAAAAATTCAACCATTTTTTAACATGACTAAAAACAAGAATATGTCACGATTCATAGTATAAAAATCACAGCTCAGTCTGCCTTACCCATTGCAACACAGAGCCGGCAAATTGCTGGCCAAGGTCATTTTGTCAGTGACTCAAAAAACTGGCGATTCGCCGGTTTGTATTTGAAGTAATTTTTTCCTGTATTTTGAGAAATAAAAAGACTTTGTTTTTTGATCCACTCACATTTTTATTAACAACCAACTAGTTTCGGCAACAACCTGTTGCCCTCTTCAGGGTTTAATTTATGACTAGTCGGTTGAAACTAGTTGGTTGTCAATAAAAATGTGAGTGGATCAAAAAACAAAGTCATTTTATTTCTCAAAATTATATATCAATATGATCCACAAAGTTAATGCTTTCAATATTCAAAACATGATTTTTCCGCATTAAAATTATATGACAATAATTTTCACAACTCTGAACTGAATACACTCTTCCAAAATTACCTGGCGATAAGCCATAATGAACAACAAATATTAGGATTAAATAAAATTAATTTAATTAATTAATTAAATTAGCTTACGAACACCAAAAAATTTTATCATTTTTATTTTGTGTGTAATTTAGTCTTAATGTTATTTTAATAAAAAATGTGTCAAAATTAAATTGTGTGTTGTATGAACAAATTACATCTTTATTAGTGGTGCAATGGGTTAAATATAATTTGCAGCAAAGGCAATTTGAAGTTTTATTTTACAGCTTTTGCTGTTTCCCGGGGTTATTAACTAAGTTTTATTTATAATGACTCGCAAACAAGTGATGATAAAATAATAATAAAAATTCACCGCATCCTTTTTTTCAGAAACTCCGCAAATAAACTAGAAAAAATTCTACCTACAGAATCAGTCAAGCTCTGGTCTAAAAGAAAATACATGGATCTAATAGTCATCATGGATTGGTCTAGCTCGGAATTTGTTCCTGGAAAAACTTTGCACACCTTAAAAACAATTTTAGTAAAGGTATTGTTTTGCATTTTAAAAATCTTTTAAGTTATTTTAATTTTATCTTTATCTTCTGCTTAATCATAAATATAGTAATGTCACCATTATTCATATGCATAAATTTAATTTACTTTATAACACTCACGCGTACAAAGGATCAGGCATGCACATTTATTCTGTACATGTTCAAGTAATAAAGAATGTAAAAAATTCATAATCAAGTTTTACCACACAAATTTTCTCTTTAAATACATACATAATTACACAAGACAGAAACAACTTTAAATATTCTCATCAGCGAATTAAAATGCAAACATTTTTTTACTAATTTTTACAATTAATGGTTCAACTACAGTGCAGTTCAGATTTTTAACATTCACCTTTGTACTTCTGAACCAATCAACTTGTTAAGTTCTCGATTCATGATTGTTGGTGCTCAATTTTCCGTTAATTAAATGTTATTATTGCTATTAGCTGCTCATTTTGTGAAATAAAGTTTGATTTTTTTTTATGGAGATGAAGATTAGAAGAAAAAAAATTTATGTTAAATTAAATTATAATATGAGTTCTAAACAACTCTATTTAAATAAATTGGAGTACTTTCTTTTCAATTAAATAGTTTAACCTGTCTGGGAGTACCAAACTTTCCTCAAAGGAGTATGGCCGTATATGTACGGCCGCGCTTGTAATTATTGTCTGGTCACATTTACATCTAAAATGGCAGTTGTACTGACATCTGTGGTTGTATTTAAAAAAATTCTAGAATAAAAAAATATTTACTGATGCAAATATTAAAAAAATATTCAAGAAAATATGTTGTTTACAGCACCGACTATGATATAAAATTATAAACAGTTAAAAAAAATTAGCAAAAAAACTCACTACCCAGATACAGTTTTGTCCATAAAAAACTTACTCCCGGACAGGTTAACATACCAATTACTAATTATTACTTTGTGTTTTTGTTTATTTATTTAAGTGGGATCCAGAAGTTATTTATGAAAGATCACCTTTAATATTGGAAGGAGGGTTTGAAGACTGGCTTCTTCACTATCCAACCCTTACAACTGATCCCCACATTTCTCCACCCAACCACAACGCCCAGTTGGATGACTTATTGAGTAAGTATGAACCAAACTTTTTTCTTCCTTTTATATTCAAAAGTTTCATTTATCACGATGAAAATTTTACAGCACTTTTCTATACCAACATTTTCTTTTCAAGTTAAGTATTTAATATTTTAAAATATAATTTTGAAATAAACAAAATGTGAGAGCTTTTATTTCAAACCCTTATCCGCACCCCAATGGTGCATAGGGCACTGCATTATATAAACGCTGTGTTATCTTGATCGTTAACACACGAAGGAAAGGTGATCAGCCCTCCGCTTCAGATACCAGTCCAGGGTTATATTGAATAAATATTAGAGTGAAAAAATCACTTATATTTATTTCACCACCCCTGGGAATCGAATCCGGGACCTCCAGAACGGTAGCCGAGCGTGCTGACCATTACACTACGGAGGCGGACGAGAGCTTTTATAGAAAAACAATAATAATCAGTCAACAATTTTATTTTATATATTTATATATGCATACACACATACATTCAAATAAACATATAAAAATAGAATGAGAATGATCAAATTCCATTTTCAACAGCCTTACAATGATTTTATATTCTTTGGTTTTCAGACGACATCGATTATCCAACTCTTAATGAATCGATATCTCCTGTTGACAAAAAAAGGATGTATGACCGTTCCATCAAACCCGATCTCAATATCCCAGAAAGAAGTGCAAATCCTCCGCCTCATCCAAACTTTATTTATTCCAACCCCAGCGTCGATAGAAGTAGTAAGGTAAGATTTTGAAATGTTATCACGTACAACTTAGATCAGGCCTGGCCAAACAAATTGCACCCCGGGCCGCATCGATGACCTAATATTTTCCCAAGGGCCGCATACAGACATTAGAATTTTTTTTTACAATAACGAATTTCACACTTATTGATTTTTTGTAAGTACATATTATAAAAATTGAAATGCAGAGGTAATCAGAAAGTACAATCAGGGTAATTGTGAAGAAATAAAAACACTATTACGCCCAGATGTGAGAACAAAACACACAATGAACCAAGAAAAAATGTTTTCATTAATTGATTCGGCAGTCACTTTGTGGAAAAAATCTATCCATTTTTAATTAGCGTTTTACTTAGTAAATACCACTATTTCTTAAAATCTACTGTGACACGTGTTTCGATGCATTACGGTGTTTGAAAATGATGCAGAATGCATCGAAACACGTGTCACAGTAGATTTTAAGACATAGTGGTATTTACTAAGTAAAACATTAATTAAAAAAAGAAAAAATATATTTGTATGGTAATAAACATTTTGAGAAATTTTAACAATCAATATTATTAATTAGGACACATAAATCAAACAATATTAACAATTTTATTTTAAATAAAACCTATTTATCAATGACCACTCAGTGCAAGATTTGACTGTCTTTTCGCTTAGATATTTAATTTTTCTAAATCTATTTTAGTAGTTGAAATTATACACCTTGACTGGTTTTCGAGATTTTTTGAGATGTCCTAAATTACCAATGCTGAAGAGCGTGCGAACGGATATTGTTCACTGTTTTTATAACAACATGCAAGACTTGGCTCATAGATAATACTTGAGGGCACAAATTTGGTTGATGTATCATACTGCGTATCTTCATGCATGACCGCGGGCCAGAGGTAAGGGCGTCGCGGGCTGCAGGTTGGCCACCCTTGACTTAGATAAAGGTTTTTTTTTAATGCAAAAAAATGTTATCACTAAACAGGGTGAAAATGTCAAGGGTATGTCCAAATATATGTGTACAAATCTTTATTTGAAACCCTAAAGGGATTTTTATCAAGAAGTTATTATAGACACCTGAACAAAAAGAGTAAGATTGTTTGTTGGTCACTACTTAATTTTCCAGTATCTCGTAGCAAATCATGGATATCCATTATATTTCATTATTCCCAAAATACATTCCCCTTTGGAATACAAGAAGATAGATTTAATTTCATGTTTAATTTGTTGCCTTCTGAGGTTAGAGGTCAAAATAAATTGTGGAACATAGGCAAAATAAAGGAATGGGTAAATGATCAAGAGCTAATTCTTTGAAAATTGTAAAATAGTTGTAATTTTTTTCTTCTTTTTGTGTGTATATTAGGTTAAAATAGATTAAAACAGTAAAAAAATGTATGTACAAAGAACTCCACCGACAAGACACACAAGGTGGCTTGGTGGGTCTCTGCAAAAAAAAAAATATATGTTTATAATTATCTTTTAAATAAATGTTTACAATTTATGTAAATAAAAAAATATGATAGCATTAAATAAAATAAAGGGTCCGCCAAATAACTTTTTTTTTTGAAAATGCTATAAAAAACATCGAGTGTAGCTTCGGCTGTGTGGCACGTAGCGCCGTCCTGTTGAAACCAAATGTTGCCAATATCCTCCTCTTCAATTTTTGTGAACAAAAATCCGTTCAACCTCTGGACCAAAATCCGCACCAAACAGTGACTTGTTTTGGGTGTACCGGCTTTTCAATGTATGCGTGCGGGTTTTCTGTGCCCCAAATACGACAATTTTGCTTGTTTACATACCCGCCAAGATCAAAATGAGCTTCATCCGAAAAGATGATTTTTTTGGCAAAATCGGCATCTTCTGTAAGTCGATCGCAGGCCCACTCAGCGAAGCGAAAACGCATTGGATGGTCAGTTGGCTTCAACTCCTGAACCAATTGGACTTTGTATGGCGTCATACCAAGGTCTTTATGCAAAATTCGTCTCAATGATGTCTCCGAAATGTTCAATTGTTGAGAACGACGGTGAATTGATGTTGATGGCGCTTCACGCACACTTTCTGCCACAACATCGATATTCTCGGGTGTACGCACTGTTTTTGGCTTTTCACGCTTTGGTTTATCGATGAGGATGCCAGTTTCTTTCACTTTTTTCACAAGATAACGAACATACGGAGCTGACGGTGCTTCTCTTCTTCCAAAAACCGTACGCAATTTTCGCACACATTCTGCAACATTACCATGATTTTCAAAGTAATGTCGCAATATTTCCCAGCGTTGTTCAAGCGTATACACAACCATATTCGCTCAGCGGAAGGATAAAACTAATTATCTGTCAAATCAGACATGAGCTAAGTGTTACCATTCACGAAATAAGCACTAGTTGAAAAAAAAAACTTTAGATGGCGGACCCTGTAGTATAATTTAATATTTATTATCTGGTTTTATTATACAATCTCCAAAACCAAAGTCTTGAAAATATAGTGCAATACGTATACTATTTATATCTAATTTAGCTATAAATAGGCGCACATATTTACATGGTTATTAGTCTACTTGTGATTGAATGTATTGTTTTTTTATTCAATTTATTTTATTTGCGAGTTATCTTAATAATTGCTTAAAATATTTTCTAGGCCGCTGCTGTTGAAACATACGAAAGAAATTCAAGACAAATTAAAGCATTGTTAGAAAAGCAAGAAGATCTTGAGGTGTCTTCATTAAATATTGAAAAAGAGAGAGTCAAGGCAGAAGAGGTAATATTATTTCAATGTTTGAAAAATACACCAATATATTTTCATAAGCAAATAATTTTTAACAAATCGTGAGACAGTTGGCTGTTGTTTTTTTTTTGAGATCTCTAAATAAATAAGGAAGATATTAAGGATTTAACTTTAGATTTTTTTTTTTTAAACTTTGCTAAAATTTTAAGTGTAATGACATCAAATTCAAAGTGATTAAATTTTTCATTAGTTGATTTAACAGTCACTTTGTGGTAAAATCTATCCATTTTTAATTAATTTTTTACTTAGTAAATACCACTTTTTCTTTCGACTACCCCCTCTTCAACCTTCAACGTCCCAAGAACCCAACTGTAAAATTTAGAATTAGCTTCACATACGGTGTTTGAAAATGATGCGGAATGCATCGTAACACATGTCACAGTGGATTTTAAGAAAAAGTGGTATTTACTAAGTAATACATTGATTAAATTTTCTTTGTGTGGCTTAGACTCTATGCACTGTGCTTCTACTGACTGAGTGATAGATACTTGTTTTTGCTTTAGGGCAGCAGAGATATTTCACAGATTGGCCACAGTTGGTCTGGTTGGATTTCTTAAATTGTCGGCAATGAACCCCTTGTTATTTTAGTTTGAATTATCGTTTTTCAGTTTCCCTGATAAAAATAAATAAATAAAATAAAATATTTGTAATAACGCAATCACATTTTAATTTCCAGAACTGGAAATACATTCAGTCAACTACAGTCAAGCCAGATGAGGAAAAACACTCGGATCACCAATTAAAGGAAGAGGAACTTCTCTCTAAAATAATGCTGCTCGAAAATACTCAACAGGATACGGTAATAATATTGTTTTTTTTAAACCTTTTTAGGATGTAATAGAAAAAAATTGTTGAACCTGATTATAACCAAACATTTTTAATATGTTGCCAACGGATGCTAGAGGTCAAAATAAAATATGGAACAAAGGAAAAATAAAGGAATGGGTGAATGATTAAGAGTTAATTTTATAAAAATTGTAAAATGTTTAAAATATTAATTTTCTCTATTTTTTGTGTGTATATTAGGTTAAAATTGTTAAAAACAATAAAAAGTGTATTAAAAAAGAACTCCACCGACAAGACACACTAAGTGGCTTGGTGGGCTCTGGATTTTTTTTTTAAATATAATTAAAATTGTGATTTAAAGAAATGTATACAATTTTTGTTAATCATAAAACAATTTTTAGGCTACGTAATACTTTCATCATTTGACTGTCAATCATAAACCAATGTGTAAATAATTTTATTGCGTCATTTTGTATTTGTTGCATTTTATACTAAAATATTGTTTTATCCGCCTCCGCCTCCATAGTGTAATGGTCAGCACGCTCGGTTACCGTGCTGGAGGTCCCGGGTTCAATTCCCAAGGGGAGTCTAATAAATATAAGTGATCATTCACTCTTATATTTATTCAATATTACCCTGTACCTGTAGTGTAAGGCTGTGTTAAAAAATCAAGATAACACTGTGTTTATATGATGCAGTACCCTATGCACCATCGGGTGCGGACAAGGGTAAAAAAAAATATATTACCAAGTAAATACTTGATTATTTAATAATATTTATCACAAAGCGTCCATTGTATTATTTTTTATTAATGATAAAGTTTTTTTTTTATTCTTTTGTAGACTTCTGAAATTCAGCGGTTGAAAGAGCAACTGGAAAAATTCAGAAACAAACCAAATGCGAGTGAAACTTCAACCAGTTCTATGGTTTCCGGATCTTCTAGTCTAAACGCCTCTCATTCAGAAACATGTAAGAGAAATCTTATTTTATAATCTTATTTTTCATAATTCCCATAGAAACTTTATAGTAGTGGTAACTCATATTAACCTTTTGACTGACCAGCTTTAGTCAGAATTTTATTTGGATAGTGCTAGTTTTTTTTATTTCTGATAATGAAATAATCCATTATTGCAAGGCATTAAATAACAATATTTTCCAGATTTTATGATTTTTATGTTATTATAAAGTTTAAGTTTAAACATTCAAACTAGGCAAATTTTTAACTACTTTTAAAACAGATTTTCCAAAGGTTTTCCATCAAGTATTTCTAGCATATAACTTCATTATAATCTTTTAATACCGCTGTTAGTACGGTAAAATCAGTTTGAGATGTTTTTTCCCTGGGTTGCCCGTACCTCATACGTACAAATCCGCAAAGGCCTATTTTTTTGCTCGTATGTAGAACAAGCTAATCGGGAATAGGGTTACCTCCTACAGACCTAGACTGTGATCCCATGTGGATATACATCAGCATAGATAAGTCGTAAAAGAGCCGTGTTTGCTTAGCCATGTGATTAACAAACATTGACCAAACATTTTAAAAAAATCCTTAAATGCACGTAGAGCCTCATCCTCCTGACATGTAGATGTTTTACTAATAATCACTCATATTCCAGCGGACTCTACGAATGACTTCCAGGATGAGGATTCCCAGATGGAATATATTGAAGATGACGCCGAAAAGCAGCGGCTTGCCGAAGAAGCTTACGAGAGAGAACAAAATATTATAGCCATTGAAAGAGAAAAAGTTGCTCTCGGTAGGAAAAGAGAAGAAATGGAGAGCGAAAGAATGAAAATCCTTGCCGAAGCCAGAGAACAAAAGAGATTAATTTATCAAAAGGTAAATATGTTTACATTTTTTTTAAGTCTATTTAAAATTAATCTTGCCTGCCATGATATTTTTCTTTATTTCATTGTTTTTTTTAGTTTATATATAAAAGGAATGGAAGAAAAATATTAGATAGGAAAAAGAGAATAGTAATAATGGCTAGGGTACTCGTAGTTGCATACTTTTTTTGTAGTTTATCTACTTTATTCACAATATATATTATACATTCATAATTACTACAAAAAAAAGGAAAAAAAAGTGTTAAAGTGTGTAAAGTGATCACTTAAACCAGCCTATGACGGTCGTCAGCCCCGTAAATGCCCAGACTTCCATATTCTTCCTCATCTTTGATGAGATGTCAAAAAATAAAATGAAAATATCTCCTGTAATTGGAGATAATCCAGATTTTGTGAACAAGTATTTGGACACACTCAAAATGTAAAAAAAGGAGATTATACATAAACAAAATGATTTTTTTAAATCTTTTATCTTAGATTTTTTATATATATTTATATTATAGTTATAATTAAAGAAAATCCATCAAAAATGATTATTATGTTATCAATGTTGTCCCTTCTTCTTATACGGCAAAACATTTTTATTTTTGTTTATGTTCTCAACATTATACCCTCGTACAACCTTTCATATCTTAATTATAATTATTATATTCATTTTATATTATTCTTCTCATCAAGTCTGTGACATTACCAATTTTTTTAGGTCATCAATCTATAAAAAAATAATGAGTGCTACATAGTTTGTTCATAATTTCAAATCTTCTCAAGTTAGTCACCGATTGCTTGGCACAAATCTCGGCGCAACATTGCATTCAAATATGCACATGTTTTTATCTATCTTTAAAGTATGTCAAGTAAAAGTGTGTATAAATAAAAATGTAAATGTTCAAAAACTTTTATCTCCTCATGGTATTCACCGATGGCTTTAACAAAACATAACAAATACATGACAGATGTTTTTACCCGTGCCATATGCTCTTTTGAGACCACAACGGCAACGCCATCTGTTGAACATAACATCAACACACGCAATACTAAACATTGCTCATGGTGGGCTACGTGTTTCTTGGTAGCTGTGAGCTACAGCAACCGTAGCCAGGTACAGCTAGTTTAATTATAAAAAAAATTAACACTTTTGTGTTTTTAAGTCTGGTCTGTGGTATACATGAAATTATTCATAAAAATAATTGAGAAATTTGAAAGCATTTATGTAACGAAACAAGTACTTTATTTTAATGTTTCAATTTTTTATCATTTTAGCAATTAGAGGAAAGGGATAGAGAAACGATTCCCTTGAAGCACGATGGAAGTACAAACCTAAACAGATCTTACTCATATCCTAATATGACTCAGGTATTCATTATTTTCTTTATTTTTTTATTTGTCTCCAAGCCTGCAGGGCCTATGATATCAAGGACCCTGTTCATCTTGATTTTAAACACCAAATTTGCATGAAAACATTTAATTGAAAAGGTTACACCAATAAAACGATGTTCTTACTACAGTATTTGATAAAAGAAACACATTTTTTATTAAAATTTTAATGTGAGATTTATTTGAGAATGTATATTTATTTTAGATATATCTTAAATGTCATAGAACCTCCTCAATTGTGGAATTTGGTTCAGGTCAAACTTTTTACATTTTCAATAACAATTGAATTTCATGTATAAGGTAAAATTACAAATAAATATTTTTTTTTTTAAAAAATTAATTAAAAAAAATGTTTCCTAGCCTTGCATTGTCAAATTCAATATTTTTTTACACATTGCGATTGTCAAAATCACCCCACAGGCTAGGGGTTTAATTGTTTAATTATTTATTGCTATTACATATCAACCTTAGTAGGGAAATTTACAATTGTCTATTTGGTCTTATTTTATGCCAATTATACTTATAATATCAAAATTCAGTGGCGATAATTTATACTTATAATATCAAAGTTCAGTGGCGAATGTTACTGGAAAAAGGAGCAGAGGAAGACCGAGAAAAACTTTGCACGATCAAGTATGCCAAATACTTGAAAGTGGTCAGGTTAGGAGTTTAAACAATCGGCGTGTATGTATGAGGAGATGCATGAACGTGGAAGAGGCAAAGAATGTTTGCAAGGACAGAGTGGTGTGGCATTCTATTCTCTCTGCCTACCCCTTCGGGAAGCGGCGTGATGGTTAGTTAGTTTGTTAGTTCAGTGGAATCTCTCATAACGAGTGATTCGCATAACGAGAAGAAAATATGTGAAAAAGTTGTTCCCTTAACGAGAGACATTTCGCATAACGAATTATAAAGAAAGGGCAATTCCTTTTTTCACGATATTCACTCATGAGCCGGGACGTCCGCCAGTCAAAAAAAAATGTTTAGCTTAACAAGTAAGATTCTGGAACGATTTATGCTCATTATGAGGGGCTCCACACTACAATAAAAAATATATAAATACATATTTAATTACACTTTTTTCTGTTTCTGGGCAACTGATATAATCCAATTAAAAATGTAAAAAAAATATGTTTAAAAAAAGTTTATGAAAAAATGGTGAGGTATTTCTTGTTGTGGTATCCACAGATATTATGGCAAATAATAGGAAAAATATAGAAGTCTTTTTAAAGATTAGTTAAATTTAGAATACATACAATATTTTCTGCAGAATCTAAAAATTATGTGTATGTAAAACAGTAAAACAGTAAAAAAAAAAAAAAATTTTTTTTTAAAAAGAGGAACATTTGTGTTTTTATTATTTACACAAATATTTCAATTTCATAGTATTTCTGTTAGCCTAAACGGCTCATTATTAGAAACAGGTATCAAATTGTGGTAGAGTGGATTCTAACCGAGAAACTCTGACTTAAGAGTCCGCGACACTAACCACGGGACCACAACCCGACACATTAATAATTGACAGTTGAATATTGTTTTTTAAAAAATCATGTTTGTGTTAAGTAAAAATAATGTAAAAACAGAATGTGTACGTTTATTCAATTTGGCCAAAACTTCGCAAAACAATTTTTTATTCAATGAATTAATGTAAATTTTCAGCTCAACGATGATGATCCAATGTTAAACAACAAAACCCCTCAGTTTGATCGTACTATGAAACCGAGTCACAAAACGGATTATCCCCCGCGGATTTTCAGGGATTTCCAGGGCGTCGCCGGTCGTGTGGTGAGTTTATTATTATATTATTTATTGATACGGCATTAACTTTGTGGAATGACATGTTAATTATATTTTGTTTTTTTCTTTTTTATTTTAAACATTTGTATAATACCACTTAATGGGTTTTATTTCATTACATTGACTAGTTTCGAAAACTAACAGACGTTTTCATCTACAGGTGAAATGTAAAACTAAAAAAAAAAAAACTAACTAACCATCACGCCGCTTTTCCGCAGGGGTAGGCAGAGTGAATACAACGCCACACCACTCTGTCTTTGCAAACATTATTCGCCTCTTCCACGTTCATGCATCTCCTCATACATACCCGCCGATTGTTACGACTCCTAACCTGACCACTTTCAAGTATTTGGCATACCTGATCGTGCCATGTTTTTCTCGGTCTTCCTCTGTTCCTTTTTCTAATTACATTCGCCTCATACATTTGTTTTACCGTTCTTTCCTCACTCATTCGTTCCACATATCCAAACCATCTCAACACACCTTTCTTAATTTTATCGATAATGTTTATCTCAGCTTTGCATTGAACATTTGCTCGAACATCTATCAAAATGTAAAACTAAGGAGCAAAATGTACAAAAAGTTACAAAAAATTACAAAAAGTCCCGTCCCTTACCCCTCCTTCCCTCTATTTATTACCATACCAACCTCTTTAAATATACCTAAATATTTTTTGCTTGTCAGTTTTACTTTTCACCTGTAGATAAAAACGTCTGTTAGGTTTCGAAACTGGTTGTGTGTATTGAAATAAATCTCACTAAGTGGTATTATACAAACGTTCAATTATAAAAATAATAAAAAATAAGTTTACTATTAATTTAGTAATTTAATTATTTTGAGGAATGAAAAGATAGGGTCTTTGTGCACTACACGGACTTACACGGAATTTTACTGTCCGGCACGTCAGTTAGCATATAAAATGGATGATTGGCTTCAATTGGCTTTTGTCCATCTTTCTTCAGATCGGTGCTCTTGATCGGTGCGTGAACACTTTGTCCGTAAATTCAATCGTAGTCGTAGTCGCTTTCATTTTTCAAAACCGGACTGCTAGACGGTAAAATTCCGTGTAATGCACAAGCGACTATAAGGATAGTACTCAACAAATCTTGGTCACAACTGTCGTCAAGAAAAGGCGATTCAGTTGGCTTGGCCATGTACTCCGCATGCCTCCCGAGAGCCCTAATCAAGCTTGCCTCTTTTACAAGGCATCAGGTTCGCGCCGCCCAGGACGACCGCTGCTGACAATTCGTCCGCAGTTCTCGTCAGAACTTCGGACCTGACTTGGGAGGATGCAAGGGAGTTGGCAGCCGACTTAAAAGCCTTGAGGCAGTTTGTGGACTCCATATGCTCCACTTAGGGATTGAATATGGTTTAATATAATTTAATATGATTTTTATAAATGTATAATAATTATTGTTGCTGTCTAATAATACATATTATGATGAACGTTTTGACTCCTTAAATAAATAAGTCCGCTCTTCGTCCGCCTCCGTAGTGTAATGGTCAGCACGCTCGGCTACCGTACTGGAGGTCCCAGGTTTGATTCGTAGGGGGGGGTCAAATAAATATTAGCGATTTTTTTCACTGTAATATTTATTCCAATTATCCTGGACTGTTACCTGAAGCGTAGGGCTGATCACCTTTCCTTCATGTGTTAACGATTAAGGTCGATCGGCGTTTGACAGGCGTAGTTGGGTAGACGCTCGACTGCGAAACTGGCGTCGCGGATTCGATTTCCACCAATTGCTACATAAACTCAAGATAGATTTATTTTCAATTGGTCTGGATGTTTGATATGTAATTTTTCTTCCCTATCCTTACTATCCCACCTACAGACAAGCCTCTAAAAGTAAGTGGCTTTTCGGGTTATTCCTTTAAGAAAAAAAGGAACACTGCATTTATATGATGCAGTGCCCTATGCACCATCAGGTGGGGATGAGGGTTGAAAGATGATGGAGAAGATAAATAAAAAATGTTTCACTTTTCAGTATGAATCACAATACAGGCTGATATGTCTGTTTTCCTCCTATTTTTACGTATGTAGGTACTACTCAGTAATTCCTTAATCCTCTCATGTTTCATACAATCCGGTCATGTGTCTGCGCACATGCCCCCGTTAAACGTGTCTGACATGTTGCTAACTAACTTTTGGTACTTAAAATAGCTCTCTTCTTTAATTAGATTATTCCCAATCAAAATAATTTTTCCACATTAAAACCATTATTTATTTATTATTACTGAATTTTAATTTGACCTTATAAGGAAATGTCTGCAAAAAAAAAACAGATTAGGCCAGTTCTCACCTTAGTACCCTACCCTCATTCAGTTAAAATTATCTTATATTTTTTTGTATATACTGGTGCTCATCACCTTTGTGCCAAAAATTTAAAAACCAATAAAACAGCCCTCTTTGACGTAACAATGTATTCAATAAAAATTTATTTCCGTACTTATCTGCGATGGTCACATTTGAAAAAATGGCTGCTGTCTTGAAAACTCTCTCTGGTCTCAATCCTGCGGATTGGTCTGCAGCAACAGATGGCCTCGTATAAGTCGCTTAGGTATACGCGGCATGGGCGTCCTCTGGCGTTTATTCCGTCAATCGTTCCCTCTATTATGTGCAGGAAACCCTCTTGTTTTAACACGTGACCGATGATTCGGCGCGTCTCTTGGACATAGTGGCGAGTAGGTGCTTTCTCTCTTCGATTAATCGTAATACCTCGTCGCTCAAGATGAAGATATCTTGAAAACAGCCAACACTAAATTCAGAAGTAATTTTTGGTTTTTCCACACTGGATAGTCTTCTTCTTCTTCTTCTTCTTCTTTATGTAGATCCTAGGGATCTGTTTGTGCCTCCGCATGTCGCTCTTGGGATGTCGACTCCCAGCTGTCTTTCCATCTTTTCAGAGGTCTGCCTGGGGGTCTGCGTCCTTCAGGGTTGCCTTGGAGGGCGATACGTGGAAGTCTGTTTTCTGACATTCTGTTTAAATGTTCCTTCCAGTATCGCCTTCGTTGTCGTCCCCACCTCATGACTGGATAGTCAAATAAATTTTTGTTTAATTTTGAACTTCATAAGTTTGTTTGTATTATAGAGCTATTAATATTTGAGGATATGTATTTGCTTTTCTTTTAATCGATTCAAAATTTACTATTTAACTTTACACATGACTTTACCTTTATTTCATGAGAGTTTATGTTGTCTACTCACTGTCAAAATGTAATATTATGACTTGCAATATTTAATGAAAAAAACTGATCTCTAATTATTATGATATGTGATGGTGTAAGCATTTATTTACTTCTATTTTCTTACACTTTATTCCTACCAATGTTCGATTTTAAAAAACCATTTTGCTATCACATTTTGTTAAACATTGACAGGCATCATGATGAATGACAGCTCTACAGCTGACTGTAGAATGAATTTAGCTGTGATTAAAATGAGTTCCTAAACATGATTCAAGAATGGAAAAATATTTTAGTTATATGTCTTAGTAACAGTATTTAATGCTATTCTAAGTAATGAGATTGGAATTTTACAGTAGAGAGAAGCCATTTATGCTCCTACGTCATGAAAATTTTCTGCATTCCGTTACCAATGACTAAACTGTAGATAATTATGCATTTGATCAATTATTACATTATAAAAGTATACACAAAAAAAATCGCAAAATTTTTAACTAAAAACATTGATATGAATTAAGTCTTTGTTTAAAAAAATATATATCAACTTCCATAGGTTAACACGTTTGGCTACCTCGCTGAATGTCCCGGGTTCGATTCCCAGGGGGGTCAAAATAAATGTTGTAATTTTTCATTTCAATAATTATTTAATATAACCCTGGACTGGTACCTGAAGTGCCTTCATATAATCAACTTCACATTGCATAAATTTTATGCAGTGCCCTATGCACCCCTGGGTGCAAATGAGGGTAAGAACAACAAGAATATATATCAACCCCTCTTTTGTGTACTATTTTAAGCTGCAAATCTGCAACTTTGAATTATTTCTATGAGTTTTATTCTATTTTTAGTTCCAATTAAACCAGCCAATAAAAATGTTTAAATTCTTCTGTAAAATAGCATTTTGTAACTTATATATGAGAGGGTTAAATGATTGAATAGTTTTTTTTTTCAACGAGGATTTGGATACATCTGAAATGTTATAATTAATATCAATGTTAAAAAATATAATATAATACATCCTCTCAGAATTGCACCTGTCACATGTCTTATTTTAGTTCTATTTACCGCCAATTTGTACTAACTAAGGCCAGAATTCTTCAATAATTCCTATAGTTAGTGAGTTAAACTCATACATTTGCCCAATCGCGATTCGGTGTTAGTCAATATATATTACAAAATCAAATAGTAAATCAATAGGCGCCGTGGTGTATTTGGGTAGACGCTCAACTGCGAAACTGGCGTTGCAGGTTCAATTCCCACCGATTACAAACTAAATCCAAGAAAGATTTACTTTCAATTGGCCTGGGTAATTGTGAAGTATTTTTCTAATTTACCTTCGCCATCCTCACTATCCTACCTGCAGACAAGCCTCTAAAAAAGGCTTTGTGGGTTATTCCTTTTTTTAAATAAAAATAAAAATATTTTCTATTAATTTTATTCAGTAGCTATATCCGTTTTCTAGGAAACCCTTAGAAGAAAATTTGCAGATATAATTTTATTTCTTGGGCGTGTCAGTATTTAACATTGAGAAATCACTATGCAATTCGCTCACTCCTTTCAAGAACGTCATAAATCAAAAATCGTCAATTTTCAGTTGTGCGTGTTTTCGGAATGCCCAGAATATGTACTCTATCCCGGCAAAAGCGGCATATTTTTAACTTAATATTTACCCGCTACAGGGCAGAAAGTGTTGTTTTTGCATTTTGAAGAAAAGGTTTTGTTTAATTATTTTTTTTAAGAAACTAAATATTTTTCAAATGGAGAAAAAAACTTCAGGTTTTACCTAAAAAGATCTGTTGCATAGTAAAAAGTTCAGTAAGTGGCTTCATATTTATTTTTAATACATTGTATTATATTTTGCAACTTTAAAAACGTTCTCCTGAAAAATCAAGTTTTTTGATTTATGACGTTCTTGAAAGGAGTGAGCGAATTGTGTTTATGTATCTGAATAATTTAAGAACAAAATTTCGCAATTTTTCTATAAGTATTTGAAACAGGTAAACGTATTACAAATTGAATGTTCTTCCCCTTAACCTTAACATTGTTTTCACTGGATGGTGATACGTACATGGCTTCACTACCAAGAAGCCACACATTGCTCCACATGTGTTTTGCACACATTCATCTTCAGCTATTCACAGAGTGTCCCAATCCATTTGATTGTTTTTTTTTTAAACCCGGAAACAACGGTTAAACAAATTTATGAGACGAATGTAGTTGGAAAAAAAAAGCAGAGGAAGACCGAGGAAAACCTGGCACAAACAGGTTTGTCAAATACTTGAAATCGACCGGGTCAGGAGTTGTAATAATTGTCGGGTATGTATGAGGAGATGCATGAATGTAGAAGAGGCGAAGAATGTTTGCAAAGACAGAGTGGTGTGGCGTTCGATTCTCTCTGCCTACCCCTGCGGAGAAGCGGTGTGATGGTTAGTTAGTTTAGTTAGGGTTCTACAATACATAGGATATTATTGCTCGATGTATAGAAAATAGTAGTAGGCAGGAAAGGGGTAATAGCAACAATAGCTAGGGCACTCAGGATTGCATATCTGTAGTCTTCCGCCTCTGTAGTGTAATGGTAAGTGCATTTAGACCTTTCTGGAGGTCCCGGGTTCGATTGCCAAGGGAGAGGTCAAATTAAATATTAGTTATTTTTCCCTCTAATGTCGATTTAATATTACCCTGTACTGCTATCTGAAGCGCAGGATTGATCACCTTTTTTTTCATCTTTATTTTAAATTCTTTTGCATTATACAAACATGACATAAATTCAAATACAAAAAAGATCCCACAAAGGCATGGCCTGTGTGTGGGTAAACAATATAATTTAGGTCATAGTAAAGGACACTGGCAAGAATACAATGGGTATTATAAGTAGAACTCGAATAATAGTGTTAATATCAAATACAAAAAATACAAAATCTATCAGAAAATCAGAAAACATTAAAAAAAATATATATAATTTAATTAAAAACATAACAACATGAAAAAGTAAAAGTTAGCAAGCATGTACTACATGAGTGATACGTCTACAAGAAAAAAGAGCTTAAATCTGTCTCTTCAATAAATAATCTAAGGAAAATTTTAAATCTACACAAACTTAGGTAATTAACATCTAACAAATAGTCTTATAAGAAACAATCAAGACAAAACTGCATAAAAATGATGCATTGCCCTATGCAACATTGAGTGTGGATAAGGGTAAGAAGAAAAAGAGTTTGTGACACACACAAGCTATGGGGAATTTTTAGAAAAAAAATTGTGAATAATAGTCAGTGTGTAAAATTTCAAATACGATGCAGTGCCCTATACACCATGTGGTGTGGATAAAGGTTTGAATGCATGAATGAATCAATATTTATTTTGACCACTCAGGGAATCGAACCAAGGATTTCATGAATGATAGCCAAATCTCCTATCCACCGCACCGCAGAAATGGACCTAGCTATTTATTAACTGTATTTTACTTGCATATAAACAAAACAAAAAACTTTGAAATCAGTCATTTATATGTGTCAATATTATGTGTGTAATTTTTTTAACACATTCACTGTTGATTTCAAAGAATCTAGATAAACATTTTGGTGCTCAATATATTTGAAAAACCATAACCTACATAATATATGTATGTGTCCTCCAGTAAACTTTTCACAAAACAATGTTATAGAAATAGACCAGTCGTTATCACCAAATCGCTACAAAACTACAGTGCAATAAGTCAATGAAAATTACTTTAATTAAAAAACTCAAAAGAAAAACAGCGCAACTGCATGTGTAGATTCACTTTTACTATTTGATTCAATGTTACTATACGAAGGGTTCGAAAGCAACAAAAAATTCTAACAAAATGAACAAATACTATCCGTGAATGCAAAAAACTAACAATATCATCAGTGCTCAGGTTTCTTTTTTAATACAATCGTTATTCAGGCATGGATACGCTGCGCGTGTTGAGCACAATATGAATGAATGGCACAAATGTACATACTAGTCGTGTTCTTAGTACGGAATGTGTTAAATAAGTAGTCTTTAGCTATATGTTTAATAAATTTTTCAACTTAAAACCATGCAGCCTTATTCATTTATTTTTTATAAATATCATCCTGTATAATTCTGACGTATTTAATGTTCTTGTATAGTTCCCCATCATGTAAACGACTTTTGGCATTAAGTCTTGTGTCGAATCCACGTGAATATATATTTTATACTAATGTCAGAATGCGTGTGCTTTACCCTATAAGCGTTCAGTTTAGAGGGAAACTTTTTAGGGCAGGTTTGCTCACATTAAAACATCTGATGATTTTAATTGCATCATTTAAAAAAATCTTTTTTTAATAGAAATGCTGTCTATATTTGTACTTGCAATGGTTTTGCATCTTGCCTTGGTGATTCTCACCACTCTGATATTTCCCTTATCAAAATACACGACAGTGCGTAGTGAACAATTTTAACTGCGTTAGAAGTGCAAATTGTTAAATATGAAATAGTTATAATGGTGTTAAATGTCAAACTGAAATTAAGAATAACTCCGCAACATATTGTGTTTTTGTTTAAAAAAGTGAGTATCACTAGTTTTGCAGGAATGTTTCGCTCAGTCCTGGTTTGATCGTATATCAATTTTGATATTCTAGCCTAGTTTTACAAAATCTGTAAATACAGTGGAAGGAAACGCACCTACTTTAAATATTTTTTTGAAGAGCTACTTAACGTATCATTTTCGTGGAATGATTAAAAGCGTTCTATTTTATTACTTTTGGTGGGTTGCGAGAGACACCAAAAAACATTGTACAGATCGGAATTGGGTTTGCAGTTACTTGTGATTAGTATACTGAAGGTCGGGCGGCAGACTGTCTGAGGTTGGGGTTGATGAAAAAACTGCCCGATAACAATGTGTTAATGTTTTTTTATTATTTACTACTACGGTACTCACATACGCTTGTGAGCATCTGAAGCAACAACAGTATGCTGTTCAAACGGCATTTGTAACTTGCATCCGGTACTCGAGATTCAAACCAAAATTTTATAGGACATAGTACTCAAATCGTAATAATTTACTTATTTTTTATACTGATAATATTTTGCTAAATGAGCGTAAAGAATATGTTAAGAATGTGAGCGCTTGATCTATGAAATCTGTTAGCCGTTTGAATTTTCTGAAGCAATATCTGGGCAGAATGAAATCATATCAGTTGACTGATTTCATTGGTTTTTCAATTGACCACAAAAAAAATTAGTAAAAAATTGAATTAAAAATATATATTAAAATTTACCCTAGTGATTAAACTCATTACATCATTCCAAGTATGAATATGAATTCCTAAATACCCTAGCCAACACTGCCATTCCTCTCTTATAGTACCTACTATTTCCTACTATATTCTTGCAGTTATCTCCTTTGCCCTGAGCTCCTTCACCCATCTCATTGACTCTGATATCCAAGAATCCAAACCACAGAGCTGATCACCCTGCCTTCATATAATTCCGATCTAGTTAACACCATGTGGAATGGATGCGGTACCCTATGAACTACTTGGATGCAGATAAGAACCATAAAAAATAATTAAACTGTTGGAGAATATGGATGAAACTTTTATCCAAACTATAATTCAATACCTGTCCTTTTAGGCCCAAATGAATAGCCACCCCGATGAAGCGGTTCGACTTTATTAAAAATACTGTTGCGTTCATAAATTAATCATCAAACTGGTTTAGGGTCGTGGGCTTACAGGGCTGAAGAATTTGGGGAACACCTGTTACATGAACTCCATAATGCAGTGTCTCAGCAACACAGCGATGCTGACGGCATATTTTTGCGAAGGAAATTACAAGTGAGTGTTATTTTGTCCAAACACATTTATACTCATATCTTCCAATATATTTTTTGTGTTTCACAAGATAGGGTGTAATTGGAATAAACATATTTAATTTATTCCTGTGTAGCATAGACTAAAAAGAATATTTCAAATGAACCAAACCACCAATGTTGTAATCATCCCTATGGATGTCACCAAATGCCAATGAATGTACATTTTTCAACATTTTTTTTTATACTGCCTATTTTCAAATGAATATTCGTATGAATATGTATAATTCAAAATAGGATATACAAATTCATAAACCTATCGAAAGATGTTATAATTTTTGCAAATGGCATCGTACGTCAATCATATTTGACATTTTCTCCATTAATAGTGTTTTATATATATATATATATATATATGTGTGTGTGTGTGTGTGTGTGTGCGTGTTTGTGTATTGAGATGTTTCCTGTTTAGGACCAAATATGCATGTATAAGAGAAATATAGAGGGAATACATTTGAAGAAAAGTAACAATGCGTTTTCATAATATGTAAATGTTTCTTCTGAATCCAGACAAGATGTGAGGGGAGCACAGATGTGTGTTCCATCGGGAAAAACTGGAGGTGGAACTCGGGGAGCTGTTGCAGAAGAAGTAGCAGCCGTTGTGCGCGCCCTGTGGTCAGAACAATTCAAGTTTATTTCTGCCAAAGATCTACGGGTAATTTCAATTTATTTTTCACTTTAAATACTATGAAATTATTATGGAAGCTATAACATTTAGCTGGACCCATTTTTAAATCATAATGGCGATGTTATCAGTAAAAAATACTACATGGATCACTCATTTTAGGGTTCTCTAGCATATAAAAACTAATCATCGTATTGTGTTTTTTTATCACCTGTTTAGTATTAGCTCTTTTAAATCTGAGTTCTTTTTTTAAAGATAAATTTTCTAGTGTTCTAGTTGCGGTATACACTAAAATATTTCCATTTTACCCTATTTTCATGTTTTATGTCCAATTTAAAAAAATTATATTAATGTTTTTGTGGTAGAGTATGCTCGAACCTAGAAACTTTGACTCAGAGTCCGCGACACTAACCACGAACCACAACACAACTTAGTTATCTATATTTTTCTCTTATTTCAACTAGTCAGCGAGCGAGTTCTTTGGAGATTAATTTTATCCATTTTTTTTTTTAACTCAATGTGCACCCATAAAATGTCAAATATTTCTAATAAAATTGTATCGGCTATTGAATCACATGCTCAAACATGATAAAAATAACTACCGTATTACACTCACATGACACTACACATGTATATTTCTTAAGGTACACTGTTATTAAATAATACCCTGGACTGATACCTAAAGCGGAAGGCTGATCACCTTTCCTTCATGTGTTAATGATCAAGATAACAGTGCACATATATGTTGCAGTGCCCTATGTACCGTCGGGTGCAGATAAAGTTTTTTAATAAAAATAAGATTTGATAGCATATTTTTGTTTATCATTTACAGGCAGTGGTTGGAAGACATCAATCAATGTTCCGCGGTATTGAACAACAAGATTCTCACGAATTCCTAACTATTCTCATGGATTGGCTCCATAATGATCTCCAAACGCCTACCAGGAATCAATTTCACATGGTATGCAACATTAACTTTTACAATCAAAGAATCATAACATATTTTGGCAGAGAGCAGTGGTTTTTTTCCTCCCCGACCTTAACGGCCGTATCCAATTTGTACATAATATATTACAAGTTGTATAATCTATGGTAAAATAATATGTTTTCACTTATTAAGTATATTATTGGTTCGAAAAGTATTTATCTAAACAAGGATGAACATATAGAAAACAAGGAATTATGCATCAGCCTGAAATATTGTAATTATTATTGCTTTATAGTTCGAAAGTGACATATCAATATGGTCCGCGAAATTATTGCCAAAGTTTTCCATTCGGTGTATAGGGGTATTGAATCCAGACACTGTCCGGCTGTTATTACAATAAAATATACAACGGTTTTTCATGTTTCTGGTTGGAGCGTAAATATTTATCATTTGCAATAACAAGTGACAGTCAAAAATATTATTTATTCAATCTCAACTTTGAAAGAAGTTCATATTTTCCATTGGCAAAATAATAAATACAGTAAATGAAATCAATGATTTTAATAAATTAATAATAAAATCTTTCCATTGATATAAATTTTATTAAATTTTTTTAATCAAATAATTCAATTATCCATGTTCGAAATACTGAATTTTTACTGTAATTACAAGTGCTGGGATTGATCATTTGTTTCACAAGGTTTAATTTTTGTTAGAGTAACCACTATATATTTAGAAATAATCACTTGGTTTTTTTTTCAGGACTCACTTACTCCTTCAGAAAAAGCTTGGCTAGACTATACCAAATCTAAAGAAAGCCTTATTCTTAGGCTATTTTATGGGCAAATAAGATCTACGGTAAAATGTATGGAGTGTGGGAAAGAGAGTGTCACTCATGATTCTTTCTCAAACCTTTCCCTAGAACTTCCTGAACACGCAAACAAATGCGACCTTAGCGTAAGTTTTCATTTCATTTTTACTGCACTTCTTGCTGATGTTTCTACCACCATTACGGGAGTCATCTTCAGTGCCGTAGCGAGTGTTTTTGCCTAGAATTTTCAAAAAAAAACAAAAATTTATTTAGCAAAAAAGTCATTCGTATATATAAAATTGGATTATTAACTTTGCGGCACCCTGAATCTTTTTGTATACTGCAGCTGTCTAGTTCACAAATGTCAAATATGATGACGATAGGGTGATTCATTTTGTGGCACCCTGTATATTGCAAAATTATTTTTAATTTCAATTAAAAAAACCTGTACATAGGTTTTTTTACAAGGAACTCAACACATAAAAGTTCCTGTCCTTTTTGTAAATAAAAAGAGCTGAAAACTTTATTTATGCAAATAAGAATCTTGCCGGATTATTTCCCCTGTTAGGAAACTGAATCAATTTTATTCAACATTTACACCTATAAAAATTTATTTTAAACATTATTTTGACTTATCTTATCACTAATTCATATTTTTTTTATTTCAGGACTGTTTGCAACTCTATCTTAAGGATGAAAGAATATTTGGTTGGAATTGTCCGTCGTGTAAGCAGAAGAGAGATGCCGTAAAAAAGTTGGATATTTCCCGACTCCCGCCAATATTAGTCATACATTTTAAAAGATTTTACGTGGATGGTAAAGACTACATTTCAAATACATATAGGAAAAAACTGACTAACATCGATTTCCCACTCCAGGACTTAGATATGGGACAGTTTTCTCTTCACCCGTACAAAGAGAGAAGAAATGCTTTATACAATTTGTATGGCGTATCAAATCACTATGGTTCTATGGAAGGTGGACATTACACTGCTTATTGCAAGAGCAGTGTATACTCAAGGTGAGTTCATTCATATGTTTATCATATTTTATATCGCTCACTCCTTTCAAGAATGTCATAAATCAAAAAACTCGATTTTTCAGGAGAACATTTTTAAAGTTCAAACATAAAATACAATATCAAGCCACTTATTTAACTTTTTACTGTGCAACAGATCTTTTGAGGTAAAACCTGAATATTTTTTCTCCATTCGAAAAATATTTAGCATATTTAAAAAAAATTAAACAATACCTTTTCTTCAAAATGCAAAAATAACACTTTCTGCCCTGTAGCGGGTAAATATTAAATTAAAAATATGCTGCTTTTGCTGGGATATAGTACATTTTCTGGGCATTACGAAAACATGCCCAACTCAAAATTGACGATTTTTGATTTATGACGTTCTTGAAAGGAGTGAGCGATATGTATTCTATTCAAATCTATGGGGAGTAAAAAATTAGTTGATCGTAAGAGCGCTTGTGCACTACACAGAATTTTACCGTCCGGCAGTCCAGTTTTTAAAAATAAAAGCTACTACGACAGTTTAGCGTGATGGAATTCAGTACCCGTGACCTTAATCCGTTAGAGCAATATACATAGTAGGTCTTGTGGTAGTTTTTTTGTATTACTATTGTAGTATTCGTATGAGGAGCTGAAGAGGACTTCTGAAAATAGGCGAGAATGGCAAAAGAGTTGACATCTGTTGCTACAGACCAATCCGCAGGATTGAGACATTTAAAAAAAAAAATAGTAACATTTTTTTAAAAATATATTATCCGAACCTAACAGTGCATAGGGCACTGCATCATATAGAAGCAGTGTTAACTTTATCGTCAAATACATTAAGGAAAAGCGATCAGCCCTGCGATTCAGGTACCAGTTCAGGGTAATATTAAATAAATATTGAGTGAAAAATCACTTTCAGTTATTTTTACATCCTGGGAATCAAACTCGGGACCTCGCATGGTATCCAAACCCACAGACCATTACACTGCAAAGGCAGACGAAATGTAAAATATAATTAGACTTGATTCTGCTGATTTATAAATGTGTTTTTATTTTTACAGATGGTATAAATTCGATGATCATGTAGTGAATGAAATCTCACCGAGTGATGTGAAGTCAAGTGCTGCATACATTTTGTTTTACTCATCAATCTCAAATGATTCAGGCCACCACTAAAACGACCATACTTTGTAGTATAGTGACTTACCAAATTAATACTATTTTTAAATTGTGTGCCAGGAGAATTCCATTACTTGTGTATAGAGAATTTATGTAATCAGTATGAGTTTGTTTACTGTTTTTTTGTTGTCATTTTTTTTGCTTTTTTTATGCCCAACCATTTAATGTTTGTACTGTTAATTATATTTTTATACAGTAATTAATTTATCTTCGGCTGAAAACACATTTTATATTTTATATTAATATAGTGAATACGGTAAAAGTTTTTTTATTTAAAATTGAATGGACCAAAATTTCAAAAATATTTCAAATTATCAATGTTTATGAAAAAAGAACCCTTGTATTTCACATACAAACGGATACTGATTTTTCGAAAATATTTTACTTTAAAACATTTTAAAATATAAAAGCAGTAATTGAAATTGTATGTTTAACCTGTCCGAGAGTGAGTTTCTGCGGACAAAAATATATCTGGGGAGTAAGTTTTTTGCATTTTTTTTTACTTTATATAATTTTACATCACAGTCGATGCTATAAACAACATATTTTCTTGAATATTTACTTTATTCACACCAGTAAACATGATTTATCAAAACTTCAATAATTTAGCTGTGAACCATGTTTTATCAAAACCTCAATAATTTTGCCGTAAACCATGTTTCAAACGTGTTTTGATATAAATCGTGTCATAAATCATGTTTTGTATCGGCCGTACATGTACAGCCATACTGCTTTGAGAAAAATTTGGTATGGCCGTACATGTACGGCCATACTCCCGGACAGGTTAAATCAGTTGAAATAATGATCAATATTTATTTTAAGTGAATACATACTGTGCTCTTTTCTTTTATTTTTATTTCAAATTTCGAAGGATTTTTTTTCTTATCGAAAATTTAGTATGAAAAATAATCGGAGGGACCAGAATCTTGAAATATTTTTTAAATTATGGCAAAATTCAAATAATTGAGTTTCTCCTATACGTGTTTAAAAATTTGGTTTGTAAAATATTCAGATGTGTACTCTAATATATTAAAATTGTTAATGCCAAATTATAAACACCGTTTTTTTTTTAATATGAGACAAAGGTTAGATTTTTTTTCGTAAATATAAATATACGCACTATAGTAGGCTAACTTTTTGGATCATGTGCCAAAACTAATTTTGAGTATAAGAAGTAAACAACAATTAACCAAATATTGATTATATATTCAGCCTGATTAAGAGAATAATATGTTTATTTATACATGTAAACATCTCTTTATCCTTTTTTTCTATGCAGATTATACATACCTGAATAATAGATCGTGTGCCTTGAAATACTAGCTAACACATGATATTATATAAAAATTATGTCTTATATAAAAAGATTTTTTTTTATTTTTAAAACCCTTATCCGCACCCCAATGGTGCATAGGGCACTGCGTCATATAAACGCAGCGTTATCTTGATCGTTTATACATGAAGGAAAGGTGATTAGCCCTCCGCTTCAGGTACCAGTCCAGGGTAATATTGAATAAATATTACAGTAAAAAAATCACTCGTATTTATTCTTACCCCCCCTGGGAATCGAACCCGGGTCCTCCAGAACGGTAGCCGAGCGTGCTGACCATTACGCTACGGAGGCGGACGCCTAAAAAGAAAACCATTTTTCTAAAAAGAAAACCATTTTTTTTTCATTATTAGTTTGGCATCACAAATAAACCTTTTCTCTGCGTCTCTGGTCAATTGATATTTGATTATTATCTTGTTTGCGCGAGAGTTAGTGAGATGTCATTTGAAAAATGTTCATAGCTTGTATTTAAATGATTTTTCACTGAAAACCCTAGTACATATCGCTCACTCCTTTCAAGAACGTCATAAATCAAAATACTTGATTTTTCAGGAGATCGTTTTTAAAGTTTAAAAATATAATACAATGTATTAAAAATAAATATCAAGCCACTTACTGAACTTTTTACTGTGCAACACATCTTTTTAGGTAAAACCTGAATGTTTTTTCTCCATTTGAAAAATATGTAGTATATTTAAAAAAATAATTAAACCATACCTTTCCTTAAAAATGCAAAAACAACACTTTCTGCCCTGTAGCAGTTAAATATTAAGATAAAAATATGCCTCGTTTGCTGGGATATAGTACATTTTCTGGGCATTCCTAAAACATTCACAACTGAAAATTGACGATTTTTGATTTATGACGTTCTTGAAAGGAGTGAGCGATATTTGGATGAAAATTCTGTAAAATAAATTCATGCCTTGTCCAGCTTTGCATCTCTACATGCCGACCGCAGAGAAAGAGTTGTAATTGTAAATGCTTTTTTATGGTTTTGTCAAATTTCGTTATTGTAAATTATCAGTTATTCCAAATTGTCTTTTTTTTTAGTTTCATTTTATTTGGTTAAATTCCTTGCCTTGAAAAGTAATGTGAAATGATTTGTACATTGCAGTAGCTTTAATTTGTTATTTTTAAATTTATATAAACCTTTTTATTGTTACACATTTTCCTTTTGAAAAGATTTTATAAATTGTTATGATTTTAGTATAACTACTTCAATAAATGGTTAGTTACCTTTTTTCTTTTCAAAACACAAGCGTATAATTGTATATAAAAAAAAACTCACTTATGATAAAAAAATAACAATAGTTTGTATAGCACTTAACTATTACATACAGGGAAAATGCATATATTTATTATTTTCTTTTTGTTTCTGAATATAATATACCTTGTTAATTAACATTTTGGGACTGATTCTATATTCTTTCCATGTAAAATAAATGTGATATGTATTTTAACACAATTTATGTAAAAAAATTACTAGATTAAAAGTTTATGCAACTTTACTTCAATCCGTGGTACTTTGACTTTCAGATTTTTTTACATTCTGTTACTCTCAATTCATAATAAAAGAGTGTGTATTGGACCCAAACTATTAATTCCCGAATAGATATTTCGCTTAGAGATTAAACGCCTTAACATCAAATGCAAAAGTTTGTGTAATTATGATTAAATCAAACAGGATTTTCATTGAAGACCATATGAAAGATGAGTTACTTTTTTCATGGTACTCTTCTATATTATGATCATTTCTAACCGTAAACTATTTTTCATCGCTGTAAGTTACATTTAGGAGCCAAATCTTCAAGTATGCATTGCAATCCAGATATCATTTTAGAACAAAGGTTCCCAACAGGAACTGTACCACACCCCAGTGAGCACTAGAGAGGTCTTTCAACAGGTACATAGGAAAAAGAATAAAGGGCTAGGAAGTGACTAGCAATTTCCTTTCCCCTGTCTATGAGAAATTTTGGGAATCCGTCGTTTAGAGTTTGCTTCCAACACTTTCAAGTGCAAGTCACACTCTTGTTGATGCTTTAACAAATTTATAGAACAATTGTAAAATAATTTATTACAGCGCATATTTCTTAATGAGGCTGATGGTGAATTGGGGCGGCTGCTTATTTGAGCTAAATCTTAATTAACAAAAACCAAACCAAGAAGCCAATACTTATCTATGTAACTTAGTTGGGATGATATTCCGCTTAATTGGGACAAAAATTGGTAATTAGGACATATAAGACGTTCCTATTGATATAATTATAAGAATTTTTGAAGATAATAAATTACCATGTTACAATGAAAACAACGCTGTGAGAATGCAACTGTTAGTCATTAAATCGAAACATGAACAACAATACAAAAGGGATGATGATGAACCACAGATGTGCCAGGGGGCATAAAAAAATATTTATTTTTTAAGTACTTTAATTTTTTGTTACATTTCATTTTCATCCATTATTTTACATAAAACATATCGCTCACTCTTTTCAAGAACGTCATAAATCAAAAAACTAGATTTTTCAGGAGAACGTTTTTAAAGTTTAAAAATAAAACACAATGTTTTAAAAATAAATATCAAGCCACTTATTGAACTTTTTACTGTGCAACAGAAATTTTTAGGTAAAACCTAAAGGTTTATCTCCATTTGTAAAATATTTAGTATATTTAAAAAAATAATTTAACAATGCCTTTTCTTCAAAGTGCAAAAACAACACTTTCTGCCCTGTAGCGGGTAAATATTAAGTTAAAAATATGCCACTTTTGCTGGGATATAGTACATTTTCTGGGCATTCCGAAAAGATGCGCAACTGAAAATGGATGATTTTTGATTTATGACGTTCTTGAAAGGAGTGAGCGATATGTAAAATAATGATGGTCTCATTTTAATCTCGCTTCAGTGAAAATGAGGTAGCTGCTTAATTGGGCCTAATTTTCTGGACCAGATGGGTTCCAATTAAGCGGAATCGACTGTATTATACATAAACGAAAATTTAAATCATCCTTTCTCAAAATATTTTTGAAAATAAAACTCCAATATGTAGTTTTCTTAACATTATATATTACAATTTTCTACTTATTCCACATTCCTCACAAATATAATTTATTTTTTTATTCTAAAAATCAGAAAATGTATTTTAGTGATTTGTATGGATATATTGTAACAATATTTATATGGAAATATGTACACAGACAATCGCATTTAATAACAAACAGGATACTAATTAAAATACACAGAATCTCTATAATCGAACTGATTAAGATAAAAAAATCTGGAAAATGAAAATTCTATAATTATTGAAATAGCTCTGGGATGCTTTTAAATCAAGTTTACTTTTCACACAAATACTCGTAAATTGTCCTCAGTGAAATTCTTCCTTTTGTCTGTTTAATGTTAGTTTATTAATGAATTGGTATTTATGTCGTAGACCTCCGTAATTAATAACACGATTTATGATAACAGTGATTCTTTGTGACAGTTGTGACAGAAACTGAGTTGAAAAAAATACATTTACGTTTCACATATACAAAAAATTTAATAAAGATAAATTATCTTATTCTAGCGCATACGGAAAGATACCTGTTGATATCTGTATAAAAGCCCAGTCTGGTATAGGAACAATATCCACTTTTCTCAGGTTATCTTATTTATTATATGCTTAGGACTTGAAATAAGAGTTCGTTTTAATATCAAAATATATCAATATAAATAATTGTGAATTTAAGAATTTCATTAATATGGCGATATTCAATTTTTATTCTGCATATTTTTTGTCCCGAGTTTGTGGCAGTTGCAGAAAGTTAGTTTGCAGAAACAGATGACACAAAAAATTGTCATCTCGTATATTGTATGTTGATTTATAGTAATAATTGTAATAGTTTTTCGTTTTTTATACTATCCAGATATGTAATCGAGATAATGGAGGTTTTACTTCATTTCATATCTTACTGTCTGATCAATTAATTAGAGTGAATACTTGTTATATGAGTGAGATGTATGAGACTGTTTATAGAGGTGCTAAATATGCAGATGCTTTTGCTGAATTTGTGAAGAAAAAAATACTTATTCTTAAAAAAATACTTATTCTTCCCACTAGGCAAATGTGAGATTTTAATTTTTAATTTTTGTTTTTTTTTTCTGATAACTATTCTATATACTAATGTTTAACTTTAACTTGTTTTTTTTTTAAGTACATTAAAGCAAAATATGCTTCAAGTGCCAATCCGGGATAACGTATACAGTGGAATCTTGGGTTATGATTGCCCAGGATGACAAAAAAAAATCCTATCCGTTCAAAAAGTCAGTTTGTGATTCGAATTTAAGGTTATGAACTAACCAGACATTCTGTTAGCAATTTAAAGCGTTTCTTTCTTCGGAATTATTCGTCACCCCAGGACCTCATAATCCGGGTATTTATGTTTTGAACTATACAGGATACACATTTATTACAATATTTGAGAGTTTATTTAATATTCAAACAAGTTTATTACTAACAAAATTAAGTAAATGCATAAATTAGAAGCAGAAGAGTACTGACACATCCTAAATGTCAAATTTACAATTTAAAGATACGATTTTTAAATCGTATTTGGTTTTAAGTGAATTGTAAAAAAATATTTGAGTTTATTACCTGTTTGGTTGTCTGTGTATTTATTTCATGTTATTTTTTTGTAATATAAACAATGTAAATATGTACATTAAGATAATTGTATTCAAAAATAAAAATTTAAATGTTGAATCACTAGTTTTATTCATCTGAATCGTCTTCCGACATTTCTTCTTCATCAGCATAAAACCCTCCACTCAGAATATCTGAAAAATAAAGGAAATAGATTATTATAACTTGTAATATATATAAATTTCAAACCTTTTTTATTTACATATTCATTTGAAGCAAATACTTATATTTAAAGCATTTACTTAGTGGTTAGTCATTTTTATTACCTATTTATTTTTTTTACAAAAATGTTAATAACATTAGTACATATCACTCACCCTAAGTATTTGATGATTTTTGTGACAAATGAAGATATAAGAAAGGAATGTAAGGCTAAACTAAGGATAGTTGAAAAGATTAAGAAGAGTTCTTTTAGGTGGTATGGACATGTGGAACGAATGGATAACGAGAGAATGACTAAGAAAATATATGTGACGAGTGTGAACAGGGGAGTAGAACGAGGACTGTCGAAAAAGACATAGCAGGATCAGATCAATCAGAACCTAGAACCTGGTGGTGTCAAAAGTCTGCGTAATTGGAGGGCATGTATGACTAGATGTATGGATGGGAAGGAAGCGAGGAGTGTATGTCAGGATTCATTTGAAGCAAATACTTAATAATACTCTCAATATTATTAATATTTAAAGCATTTACTTTGTGGTTAGTCATTTTTACTTATTTATTTTTTTACAAAAATGTTAATAAATTAGTACATACCTGTCACCCTAAGTATTTAATGATTTTTGTGGCATGAAATATGAACAATCTAATAGATTTTATAGGCAAGTATCAAATTAGACCGACCTCAACTCTTGACCGTTCTTAATCGCTTGAATTATTTTAGATCGTTATTTGAGTTGGTTGTTTGATACAACGATAAGTAGAAGTTATATTTTTGTTGATTTGCAAGTGAAGTTTAAAAAAAAACAGGTTACTATGAACCAACACAACATAAGCGAACATTTGTTGTAGAATTTGTATCTAGGTTAAGGTTTTGTGTCTATAGTTGATGATAGGTCGTAGACCCTTCATGGTAAAATAGCAATTAGTTATAAAAGTTGCAAAAACCATAAAATCACATTAAACAAGAAGTTAAGAATGGGGAACCGAGGTGTACAAAATTAAATCTGCACCAACTAATGAAGAGTCAGTAACCATCCACCGATTAATCAACGTAACTTTTAAACCAGAAAAAATACCTGCACGAAGATTTCAACATTGTATGTCAAGAATTATCCATAAAAATGTAAAATAATCACAATTACGAAGGTTAACCTTTTAAGTGCCAGGAGGTATTAGTAAGGCTGTTCCTGGTAGGCCTTAACATTTTAAGAAAAGTAAAACCTTACAAAATGATTTTTTTTGTATATATTTATATTTAAAGTATATTATGAAGACTTATCAAATATGAACAGTGTGTAGTGTTGAATATGTTCATATGTGTTCCATATTTAAAATTATTAAAATTAGTGCTTGACATAGGAAGAAACAATAACAATATGAGTGCGTTTATGAGCTTATTTTGTATGGCCGGCCAGACGAGCACGGCATTGGAGAGTGCGTAAATGCGCTTAATGCAGAGAACCGTTTAACAAAACATTTCTTCCGATTTGTTTTCTTTTATGCATTTGAATGTTTTTGTGTGCAATTATTGTAATAAAATTACACATCAAACACAACATATTAAAGTATTATTCTTGAAAAACAAAAAACTTACTATTCATATCGTTGACTATCCTCAAATCTAACTGTTTGGTATTATATAAGGAATCCACTTCATCTAATTGTTTAATTATGGGTTTATGGGGTGACTTTTCTTGCTCGCTGTTATTTGGAGCCCCAGTCTTTTCTGAAGCAGCTTCTGTCTCTTTTTCAGAATTTATCAAACTTTGGAGTTGTAATTGTTCCACCTATTGTCGAAACAAACAAGAGCATAATTGTTAATAATCTTATTCCACACTATAACCTAACTTATTTTCCAATAGGCAACTTACATTTAATGATAACCTCTCCGATTTTATAGCTTTAAGGGTCTCTACGAGCCATTTCTCCTCTTTTAATAATTGTCTTTCACACAGTATTAACCGTTGAATATCACCCACACGTATATCTTTTAGATTTATAATATTAAATTCCTGTGCCATTTTAACTTTGCAAGTATTGTGTTATATCGAAGAGCTTTTACGTAGCATATAAAAAATTATTAATGAATTCATATATTAAATCGTTTGGTGCTGTTTTAATACGTGAAACTTGATGAATAATAATATCACTTTGTTCCGATCACGTTCTGATCCAAATAAACAAAATAATTGACACTTTTGACAGATCAGTTTGGAGCCAACATACACAGATTGTGCAATATGCGAAATATAAATTGTCATAGACTAAAAGATGGCATGAAAATGCTGCCATATGAAATTTTCTTGAATAGGTACCTACTTCAATTTCAATTTTGCGATGGAGTTTCACCAAATCTTTCTCTTCCTCAAAAAGGTTTGATAGGTATGTTTGTTTTAGCCCTTTTATCTTCCTTTTCAAACCAGACTTTTTAAATGATGAACTCGAATCATAAACTAACTAAAAAACTAACTTACCATCACACCGCTTCCCCGCAGGGGTAGGCAGAGAGAATAGAACGCCACACCATTTTGTCTTTGCAAACATTCTTCGCCTCTTCCACTTCATAATCTTTCAAAAGTATCACCCGTAGCTTTCACTCATACTTCATGTTGGAGTCAAAGCTTCATTTACTTTTTTTACAATATCTTAAATACTCCTAAAAGGAAAAAAAGTCACTAAGATCACCTCCTCTTTGAATACTTAAAGCTGATTTTAAATATAGGAATTTAAAATATAGTACCAGTTTCTTATATTTAAACAAATTTTAAAAATAGTCACTGTTTTTTTTTATTAATTTTAAATAACTCAAATATTTTCCAAAAATATACAAGTTATTTTTATTTATTTATATGTGGTTGTTGGTATGTAGTTTGGCACTCTATGTATATTTAGTAACAAATTTGTAAGTTAGTTTCCATTCGATTAGTCATGTGTTAAAACAACTGACGGGTAAACCCTTTTTTTTTAATTTTAGTGATTTATTCAGATAAAATATAAAAAGCAACAAAAAAAACAAAACATAGTATTTTTTAGCAAAAGATTGTCAGAAGTGGGATTCGAACCCACGCCCACAGAAGTGGACTGCGACCTGAACGCAGCGCCTTAGACCGCTCGGCCATCCTGACTGTAGTGATTACTTCGAAAATTTATTACAAGTACGTAGACTAGATAAAATCTTTGTAAATAATTTATTAATTTATTTCAAATGCAATTATCTTAATATTTATTACACCCAAGCTTTAATTATTATATTTATGTTATCCGTCGTATTTGGCGGTATATTTTAATAAACTTGCATATTGTAAAACAAAGATAATAAGCGCCCTCCGCGGCAAAAATGATAACTAGTAACATTTTCCACAACTTTCGTAAAAAAATGCCAGCAAAATTGTTTTGTAACGTTATAGACACACTTATTGTTTTTCCTTTCTAAATTCCTTAAAACTTTACATGAATTATTTAAATATTCCTAATTTTTATTATGTATGTTATAGCGAGGAGCTGCATACGGTTCCGTAGTGTAGCGGTTATCACGTCTGCTTTACACGCAGAAGGTCGCCGGTTCGATCCCGGCCGGAACCACGTTGTTTTTGTAATACACAAGGTTATTTAATATAATCGAAATGATAATATTATGGTCTAAGAAATTTAAAAATTTTAAACATAGCTTAGTTACATAAATCATTAACACACATTTCTGGACGAAATATAAATAGCTCCATGAGTAGAGGGGATGGAAAAAGTTTGTTTTTCTATTTTAATTTAGAAGAAACAAATTTTTGGTTTTCGTTTTAACCGTGTATTTTTGTTTGTTTTGCAGCATTTTTTATTTCATTTTCAACATTTGATATAAACATTTAAAAATATAAAACATTTTAACCAATTCCATGAACATTTGCAATAAAATTATTGATAAAAATGAGCTCTTTATCTTAAAGAGGATTACTACATAAAGGTATGTATTTTTCAGGATTATAGTATTAATAAGAGTAATGTAAAATTTATAAAAATAATTATTATTACTGGTTTAATAAAAAATAAGAATATTAAATAGTAGATATTTTAGATGTAACGATTATAGTTAAATATAATGCAAATATTCAAATGGAAAAATGTCATAGTTATGTGCACTCATAAATTTAGGAATTATTACAATAATATTAAAGGTGCCAAAAGCCAATGACAGGCGTTTTTATTAAAATACAACATTCATACTGTCTTAAATCCACATTTAGCGAAAAGAATATCTTCTCATTAATTAATTCGGTGGTCACTTTGTGGAAAAATTTATCCATTTTTAATTCAAGTTTTACTTGGTAAATACCACTATTTCCTAAAATCTACTGTGATACGTGTTTCGATGCATTCCGCATATTCTCGGTGCTTAAGAATGATGCGGAATGCATCGAAACACGTGTCACAGTACATTTTAAGAAATAGTGGTATATGCCAAATAAAACTTTAATTAAAAATGAAAAGAATATATTTTACTGCATATTTTTTAGTACCCTATGCGATCATTTTTATCTTTGATCGCGAAAAACTTTGCATGATTAAGTAAATACCAATATAAGATTTTATTTTTTTAATGGAAACTAATAGTTTCTATATGGAACTGGGAATATGGTGGGAGTTTTTAGAGTACTTCAGACTTGTAATAGGCCGTTCATATGAATATATTGGAAACAGATTACTACATGACTTAATTATTTGTGTACATTATTTATTACATTTTATATAACACATTATATAACTTCTCATCAGATCAATCAGAACCTAAAATCTGGCGGTGTCAAAAGTCTGCGTAATCGGAGGGCATGTATGACTAGATGTATGGATGTGAAGGAGGCGAGGAGTGTATGTTAGGACAGAAGAGTGTGGCGTTCCATCATCTCTGCCTACCCCTGCGGAGAAACGGCGTGAAGGTAGTAGTAGTAGTAGTAGTATCATCCTCCTAATTAATCCTTGTCCTTGTATGAATTTTTACTTTCTTGACGACAAAAACTGTAGGTAGCCATGTTTGATAATTTTGACGCTCAAAAGCTCATTTAGGTTTTTAGTAGTAGGGTATTTGGCTACCGTACAGAAAGTCCTGAGTTCGGTTACGAGATGGTCTAATTAATTAGGTCACATATTTTGACACTCTAATATGTACGTAGGTAATATTAACATGGAGGAAAAGCCCTGAAGCGCAGGACTTATCAACTCGCCTTCATGTAATAAACCATCAAGTTAACATTGCGGAGATCTGATGGAGTATCCTATGCACCATTTTGTGCGCGTAAGGGTCAAAATATAGAGTATGAAGTTTTATCTCAACGATTAGGGTAGCTGGCTTTATGTTTAAAAATTGTTTTCGTTTAATAACATCACTATAGAAATTTGTCCGCCTCCGTGGTGTAATGGTTAGCTTGTTTAGCTACCGTGCTGGAGGTCACGGGTTCAATTCCCAGGGGGGGGGGTGAAAATAAATATTAGTGATTTTATACTCTAACATTCATTTAATATTACCCTGGACTAGTCCCAGAAGCGCAGAAGCGATCACCCTTGAACAATTCATGTGAGTAACGATTAAGATAACACTGCGTCCATATGATGCAGTGCCCTATGCACCATTGGGTGTGGATAAGGATTAGAAGAAGAAAATATAAATAAGTACCTTAAAATACATGCAGGTACATAATATTACTTAAGCATTTTTTTATTATGTAAAAGCTACTGCTTTTTATTACAACTATAACTTTCGTATCTGAACATTTTCTATTTGTTTTTGGTTCATTCAAACGGAATATATTTTCCCGATTTCTCAATTTCGTCTATAATATAATCCATATCGGAGGATGTTGCCGGTGGATGACAGCTAAGAACTACCCTGAAGAAGTTCTTGTAACCCTTGTGGTCCATAGGGGTGTATCCGATCATTATATTCCCTTCCTTTACCATCTGTTCCTTGATTCTTGGCGCCACCTGAAATATTGTACCTAGGGTAAATGACATACAAAATATATTCTTTCAATCGTTCAATTTACAGCGAAACATGGAACTGGCAAAGGAAGGATGAAAGCAGAGCGAACGCCATCGAAATGCGCTCCCTCAAACGAATCTGTGGAAAATCATTTCATGACAGAATTAAAAATGAAGATATAAGAAAGGAATGTAAGGCTGAACTAGGGATAGTTGAAAAGATTAAGAAGAATTCTTTTAGGTGCTATGGACATGTGGAACGAACGGATAACGAGAGAATGACTAAGAAAATATATGTGACGAGTGTGAATGGGGGAGTAGAACGAGGACAGTCGAAAAAGACATGGCAGGATCAGATCAATCAGAACCTAGAACCTGGGGGTGTAAAAAGTCTACGTAATCGGAGGGCATGTATGACTAGATGTGTGGATGGGAAGGAAGCGAGGAGTGTATATCAGGACAGAAGAGTGTGGCATTTCATCCTCTCTGCCTACCCAAGCGGAGAAACAGTGTGATGGTAGCAGTAGTGTCATTAAACTTATCGTTACATAACTGTATTTGAATCTTACCAAATGCATTTTATCCCACCATTCTTTATTCCTCTCAAGCCCCCTGAATGAGGGGGGAATGTACCAGAAACAGATATTAGTGAATTGCGTTTCGGACATCACGAGTTCGAAACCAGATTTCTTACTGATCCTCTCCTTAAAATATTCCGAAAATTGCATTGCGTTCTCTACAAGAGATCTCAAGCCACTTTCTCCGCGTGCCTTCCACATCAGCCAGAGCTTGAAAGCATCAACCTGAGAACATTAAAAGTAGATACTTAGTAAACATTATCTGTTCTTCAAATACCATTTACTGATGCCTTTAGAAGTTTAAGCACTTGAGCTAGCATTTTATCCACATGATATATAGATAAATATCTAGAAAAATTATGATGGATGATATCAACATCGAAGTAAACAGTGGAAAAAATGTCAATATTATATAGGCTCGGCTTTTTTTCATGTAACGCGGTGGAACGGCGTTCCGGCACCTTTTTTCAGGGACATATTTTTTTTAGTTTTCAAAATCAATTAGACGAAACAATGTTTGTGCTTACGTAATTACAATATGTATCTATTTAATTCGTCAAAATGATCAAATATGGTATTGTAATGAATATTTAAATGATATTTGATTAGTAAAAAGTTTGATATGAAGCGAGTTCCGGGAAATTTTTATTTAAAAAAGCCCTGATTATGATATGAAACATCTATTGTTCTCCTTGAAATGAGAGAAGATGGAAGTCTGAGTATCCCAGGGCTTACGGCCTGGCATTTGGTTGGCTTAAGCGATCACTTTATACACTTGTGTAATGTTCACCATTCTGCCCAATATTGAACATCCATATTGCATTAATTCCTGAAATACGTATATTTGTAATGTTCTCGAAAACTATAACATGTATGATTTTCGATATGTTTAGAAAAATGTATAACTGATTGTAGCGCCATCAGTTGATAAATTGGTGAAGTATTTATTTAGTGGAACGATAGATATTTCAAATCAAGTTGAGATATCTATAATATTGACATCTCATCTGTGGGGTGAATAATCCAGTGTATGATATAATAAATCATAAATATTGAGTAGATAAGCTACAGTAACCATAAATAAAATCACATCTCATGAATTAAGAATTCTACCAGTACCTTTCTGCCGCACTGCAAACTCTTGTCTCCTGTATCATAAGAGACGTCGTAGAACTTGTCTTGCTGAAAGAGATAATTAGCAGCGGCAGAATTCGCTGAGTGGAGGATTCCTTCATGGCGAACCAGGAACATAGAGCATTGCAGAGGTACTCCGAGCATCTTATGAGGATTCCACGACATTGAATCAGCCCTAAAATCAGAGGGAAACATTTTGTATTTTGTGTACAAATTCGTATAAAAAGGAGACTTTAGACCAGGCATCGCAAAGACCCAAATTTAAATTCCTCTATTTTCTAAAGTGACAATTAAATTTATGTTGAAAATAAATTGATATTTAATCAAATTAATTGACAATTAATTTAATTAATTTTAATTGATATCGCTCACTCCTTTAAACAACGTCACATATGAAAAATCGTCAATTTTCAGTTGTGCATGTTTTCGGAATGCCTAGAAAATGTACTATATCCCAACGAAAGAGGCATATTTCTACTTAATATTTACCTGCTACAGGGCAGAAAGTGTTTTGTTTTGCATTTTGAAGAAAAGGTACTGTTTAATAATTTTTTAAATATACTAAATATTTTTCAAATGGAGAAAAAACATTCAGGTTTTACCTAAAAAGATCTGTTGTACAGTAAGAAGTTCAATAAGTGGCTTGATATTTATTTTTATTATTATACATTGTATTATATTTTTAAACTTTTAAAACAATCTCCTAAAAAAACAAGTTATTTTATATATGACGTTGTTGAAAGGAGTGAGCGATATTACAAAACTTAAACAATTGAATGCAATTTCAAAGACTGTTTTTAAATATTTAAAAATTTAAACATTCAGTTTTCAGTCATTTATTTCCAACTTTCAAAAGAGTAAAAACATAAAAGATTTTTATCTCTGTTTAGCTGCCATCTTACCCCTTTATATTGCTATCTTACCTCTCAATCCCCTTCAGGTTTATAGCATATTTCTTCGACATTATTAAGCTTCCTCCCCAGCATGCCTGGAATATGAATACTATGGCTTAATTTTATGATTTAAAAAAATCTAATGTATTGCAAAAATCATGTTCTAAACCTATAAAGGTCTCAGACATAAAATCAAATTAAAATAATTTATTTCTAAAAAAAGCATTGAAAAAAAAACGTTTTGCCTACTTTTTTTTTTTTAATTACCTAACGTCCAAGTGACTCTGAAATATAGCTACGGCTGATGCAACACCGTTTATCATGTCCCTACTCAGGCTTCAACTTTATAAGTTTCATAGCCTATGCCTACTTGTGAGTGGATTTACTCTTTATGTTTAAAGTTACTATTATTTCATGTAATTCATGAGTGAAAATTCTAGGCAAAAACGCTCGCTCGTTTTGCCTACAGATGTATAACGACCTTTTATAGTTGGTACTAGAGATGTGACTAGTAGGTGACAGTAACTATTTTGGTTGCCCTATTGAAATGGTATCTGTTGCTATTTCTTGGTTTATAATTCTTTTGAGCTCAAGTAATTTTAAAAAAGACATCTCAACACAGATGAAGAGGAATATGGGCATTTACAGGGCTTACGATCGTCACAGCCTGGTTTAAGTGATCACTTTAAACAAGTGTAACATTTACTAATTCTACCCATGATTGACGACCACACTACTAAATTTTTGGAACTCCTAGATATATTGATCAAACTCGTGAAACAGCTGATTTGAGTTCACTGCCAACATCTATGTTGGAATAGATAAAGCTCCCTAGCGGAGATAATCCAGATTTTGGAACATGTATTTGGACACACTCAAAATGCTGCCATAATTCAAATCGTCTAATGTATTAAGAGCTACAAAATACGCAATACGCAACCAAGTGAGTAGATTTAAAAGATCGAATCAAAAACCGAATTAAGTTACGACTTTTTTTCGATTTAGATTATTTTTTCGGTTTTTATTTCCATCGCCCATATCTAGTTGGTGCATGTGTATAGGTTTCATGTATATCTAACCCATATTTATATAAGTAACTTTTTAAATAAACACTGCAGTTTAAATATTTGCTATGCTTTTTTAGCGAGCGTTCAAATCGGAAAATTCTCGGCCATCTTATCTTGTCCTTATTTACACCTCTCAAAAAATATTTTAACGCCACAGGTGTCAGCACTTGAAATAATAATTCGTGTTAGTGTTTTTTTATATTTAACTACGGTATACTGACATAAAAAATGTATCACTATGATTTTTTTTGTCTTTTACTTTCGTACATTTTAATAATTACAAACATAAATATATAAAACATTTTGAGTGTGTCCAAATACTTGTTCACAATATCTAGATTATCCCCAATTACAGGAGTTATTTTCATATTATTTTTTGTCAAAAAATAATATGAAAATAACTCCTGTAATTGGAGATAATTCATATTTTGTGAACAAGTATTTGGACACACTCAAAATGTTGTAAATAAATTATCTGGTCAAATTATAAGCTTAAATAATAAAAACGAAAATCATATTTTCTGGCGTTTCTCATGTGTATGATTATAATCCAGTATTAGTACCTCACGTACTAATTAAAGAGTTTCTGCTCAGTAAAAAGCTTCTTACTAATAGATGTATCTCGTGAAGTTCTAGTGATTCAAGAACAATGTTTCAAAATTGGTTCATATATATAGAACTTCCAAGAATTTGAGTATTGTGGTTGTCAATAATGAGTAGAATCGGTGAATGTAACACGTGTGTAAAGTGATCACTCAAACCAGCATATGACGGTCGTCAGCCCCGTAAATGGCCAAGCTTCCATATTCTTCATCTTGAATGAAATGTCAAAAAATAATATGCATATACATACTTACTTATATACATATATTACGTACATATGTAATAATTTATGTGTTTTAATCATAGATCTTCTTCTGATATCTATCTGCACCTAACGGTCAATAGGACACGTTGATAACATGATCATTATTTACATATATGAAGACAAAATGATCAATCTTTGCTCTACATTACTGACAAGGCCAAACTCATCAAGTTAAACTATCCTTTTTCCTGAGATGATAAAATTAATGATAACGAAAATCTCTAGCTATCGGCGGATAGAGGCATTGATGCATCTTCTAGTCTATATGATCAGTAACATGTACCACCAAAAAAAAGTGCAATGGTTAAACGACAAGTAAAATGGATTATTATTATCATAACACTGTCCTTATCTATTGTTTATTTTGTGTAATACCACTTAAATACACTACTTCATGAATACCGGTTTCGGAATAATCATTCCACCAACAGGTCAAATGTAGACTTTAGTGAAATTGTTACGGTCCGCTAGTTATAAAAAACTAAAATTATTTTTATTCGAAAGAGAGCGAAATAAGGTAAAGGAATCACAACGGGAATATTTTTAATAGCGGACTTGAAGTTATTTATTGATTCGGCATTAACTTATTGGAATGACAGGTTAATTATTTTAAAAAAATAAACACTCGTTTAATAACACTCAATGAATTTATTTCATTACACACGACTAGTTTTGAAATCTACAGATGTTTTCATCAACAGATGAAAAGTAAAACTTTTACTTTTCACCTATAGATGAAAACATATGTAGTTTCGAAACTAGTCGTATGTAATGAAATAAAACTCATTAATTGGTATTATACAAGTGAATATTTTTTTTTAAATAATCGACTTGAAGTTAAATTTAAGTGGCTATTTATCATGGTTAAGACTTTATTAATTGCTTTACTTATTCATAATTTTTCTAGATTATCTCAATGAAGACCGGTTAAAAGTGGTATTACACAAAGTGAAGATGGTGTTATATTACCATACCACCAAGTTAACAATGTTTTTAATATTACAAAATATATTATTAAAATATTTACTTTTAAATATCCTATCATATACGTACATCGACGTGCATCCAAATGCTAAATTCCTTGCATATATCAGCTATTTCATCAAATGGGTCAAAAGCTCCTAGCACCGTGGTGCCAGCCGTAGCGTTGACAATCAATGGGACACCATTATTTTTTTTGGTTGACAAAATAGCAGCTCTCAATTCTGCTGGTATCATGCGTCCCCTGGAGTCTGTGGCAACTTTTACAACGTTGTTCGTTCCAAAACCCAACCAGTGAGCACCTTTTTGCACAGAATAGTGACTCTGAAATGAAAATAACGTTAATAAAAAAAATCAAACCCTTATCCGCACCCCAATGGTGCATAGGGCACTGCATTATACAAACACAGTGTTATCTTGATCGTTAACACACGAAGGAAAGGTGATCAGCCCTCCGCTTCAGGTACCAGTCCAGGGTAATATTGAATAAATATTAGAGTGAAAAAATCACTCATATTCATTTGACCCCCCCTGGGAATCGAACCCGGGACCTCCAGATCGTTAGCCGAGCGTAGTGACCATTACACTACGGAGGCACGCTAATAACTAATCTTAAATAATATCACTATGACATTCGGAATAGTTACTCTGTAATGAAAAAAACACATTTAAACTACGTAATAATTAAACGTCGTGCAATATGCATATCTTTGTTAAAATTATCATTTTCATGGACGAATTTATTAAGCGTCCGGCAACGCTGAAAGCCGGACGATAGGTCGCTCCCATTTTTTTAGAATCTTTTTTTTGTTCTTTAGAATATATATCGATTTTTATAACTTCTTACCTTTTAATGGCTCTTTTCTTTTCAAAACCGTATATTTATTTCGAAGAAAAACTTATTTTTTTAATACAGAAACGATTTTTTTTTTAAGAAAAGAGAAATATTTGTATTTTTATTATTTACACAAATATTTCAATTTCATACTATTTCTGTGAGCCTAAGCGGCTCATTATTAGAAATAGGTATCAAATTGTGGCAGAGTGGGTTCGAACCGAGAAACTCTGACTTGAGTCCGCGACACTAATCACGAGACCACAACCCGACACAATCGTTTACTTCAAATGTTACCTGGGCTTAAAGATAATTTATTTGCGATTTATCGAATACTGGGCCTTAAAAAATTACTTTTCAAAGGTACGTATTACGAATTGCGAAAATGTTTTTCTGTTGGTAGTAACAGTTATGTTGGAGTGATCAAATGTACAATATTATCAAATGCTTTTAAGCACCACCCCTTAATTTACTATTTTTAAATTTTTAGTTCTAGGCACATTTATAAAATCATAGATACTCTGTGAATTATAATCATGTCAATTACGAAATTCAAGTCAGCCATTAACCGGATAATTTTTGGCTCGGGAGACTGGAATTATAAATGAGAGTGGGAAGAAAATGTGAATGAATTTGCCTTTTTTGCATTATCAGTTAAATTTCGAAGTCTTTTCTTACTTACATCTTCAGATGTGAAGACAACTAGCCTAGGTAGACTGGCAACCCCTTCAGCCTTGACGCTCGGGTAGGCCTTGTACCTGGCTAATACGATCCCGTACATGTTTGACATACTTCCTCCAGGGCAGAATATACCATCGGCCCCATCAAACCCAAACAACTGGGATGAACGGGTCAAGACAGCGAGCTCAGCTAAGGTAAATGCGGGAGCTACCTCAAAGGTATACCTGAAAGAGAATTGTGATAAACCTCGCGATTGATAGACAAATAAACATACATATTCACAGGGCTTTTTTTCACGTAACGCAGTGGAACGGCGTTCCAGCACCTTTTTTCAAGGATATTTTTTTTTAATTTAAAAAATTAATAAGACAAACAATATTTGCGCTTACGTAAATAAAATATATATTAATACTCTCCTTATCATTCATCGTGCACTTTGTGTAATACCACTTTATTACCATCCCGCAAAGTTAACAATGCTTTTAATATACAAAATATAATTTATATTTTTATAATTCGTCAAAATGATAACATATCGTATTGAATATTTAAATGAAATATTTTTTTAGTAAAAAGCTTGACATGAAGTGAGTTCCGGGACCTTTTTTGATTGAAAAAACCCTGCATATTCAAATGTTGTTTAATAAAACTGGTTACAACCAATCTCAATTTTTATCAAAAGGAGTTACAAGTCCAATAGATAATTATTATTTCATTCCTAGATTTGTTTCCTTTTGCACTTACAACCCACGTGTTGAAAGCGTTGCACTGTTTATCTTTTACGGATAAATTAAATATGATTTAATGTAACATAACTGATATCTAAGTTATTAAGTTAACGATTTATTTACAAATATAGTACGCAACTGCGGAGTTTACAAATTTAGGATGAAAAATCAGTGCAAACCTTTATTTTATGCTAGAGTCGACATTATAAATTTGCTTTATCTGGTAATTGCGTGCATTCCTTTAACCTTTATTTAATAATTGTTGATTATTTTAATGACTTGATATGATTATTATTATTGAAGTTGAAAGATCATGATGATAATGACCATGGAGGAGTCATAAGTTATTGACTCATTACTTTTGTCCTGTTCCATATCCAGATATGTAACAAATCATTTCAATATTTTGTTTCCTCTTTTTGGATATGGAACAAAAATACAGTTCTATGATTTTAATATTTTTACTCAATGTCGAAAAATCTTTACTATACAGTTGTTGTATGTATAGTAAAAATATGTACATAATATCTAATTTGACTTACAAATATGTTTACTTACTGGCTAGTGTTAAGCGCTTCGGTAATCCAAGAACCGGCCAGAGCGTAATTATCAAGTCCTGCATAGAGCTGATTGTGGAAATTACGATGACTAGTTTTGACGCTGTATTTGACTACCGCTTCGCAAATCTTTCGAAGATTTAAATCGTCACTAGGTTCTTCTGAATCTTCGAGTGAAAGCTTTAGAATTTCCTAAAAAAAAAATAACAATTATTTATTAAAAACACATAATTTCGTGACAAAGATGGATGACTATGGATTAAAAGTGCTTACAAAATTTATTTACCTAAATTCCTTTTTAATATAATTTCTGACCACATGGAAAGTGATTCCACCGAACCTATCTACCAAAAATAAATCCGACCGTTTTTTACAAAAACATAACTGTTTTCAAGTGGCGTCAACGTCTATATTTCCAAATTGAAAACCTATCTCATTTCGTAGTAGCTTTTAGGACGTGCGTTTATTGATGAAGAATTTATTTTTTAAATTACTTATGATATGCACCCTTACCGTGTGTTAATAAATTAATAAATTATATCAGTAGTTTCATTCTCATAATCAATCGATTATAAATGTATCTCGAATTTTATACCAAAAATTTGATCCACCTAGAAAAAATGCTAATACCGCCACAGCATATATTGCTCGTTCACGTTAATTCAAATAATGAAATTTCTGAAGTATTCTAGAAAAATCTCAGTTGCACATTATGTGGTATTGTAGATTTACGTATTGTCAAGACTTCATTTCATAAAATAATTTTAAAATAGTACATTGATTTAACTAATTATAGCGCATCTGATTCGTCCCTGAAAAATCACCAAATTCTATATGCGACATTATTCTCGCAAATAATCGATAGAATTTCTAATATGGGACTGAGTTTACCCGCATACATTAAGTATTCTGATCACCCTAGAAATATTATTAAATGTAGTGCCTATGTTGTACATCATAATATATGTTCATCGTACAACGCGGGTGCCCGGTGCTCTACCTAGGAAATACATACATAATATAACGAGAAAACACGGGTCAACAATATGATTCATTAATTTGGAGTCATAACAAGTTCCATTTCCGCCAATTAATTTTTAGCAGGAAATCCGTTAGACTTGCAAAAATTAAATGGTTATGTTCCACTTATCAAACATCGGTCTTTCATTTTTAATACACATAATAATACATAATTATTGACGCTAAAATAGTACAAAACTTGTAACAAATATAAATTAATTATATGCTTTTGTGTGGACCTAATACCTAATTTTTTTTACCAACAAAACACGAGGAATATCGGCCTACTATTTTTACAACAAAAAAAACACAATTACATTTTTATAGCAGATAGATGAGATGTTAAATAATGAGATAATACATCAAACTAAAAAAAAAGACGAATGAAATATTGTGTTCTTCTATAAAATTTATTTACCCACTTACACATACGAGTACCTACTTATTTTATTTCACGAAACGTTATACTGTCCCATTCCCATATGACAAAGTCGGTAAATCAGATCAAGAGTTTAATGTACCTATATGTCATTTGTATCAAAGAATGACATTTTAGTATTAAATGGAATTACATCCATATTCGAATATTAGGAAAATATTCTATGATACTAGTATATGTGTCGGGTTGTGGTCCCGTGGTTAGTGTCGCGGACTCTTAAGTCAGAGTTTTCGGTTCGAACCCACTCTACCACAATTTTATACCTATTTCTAATAATGAGCCGCTTAGGCTCGTAGAAATAGTATGAAATTGAAATATTTGTGTAAATAATAAAAAAAAACACAAGTATTTATATTTTTTTAATACATAATATAAGCTGCACCGCATGCTTTAACGTTTTAACGGTTTTTGTAAAAAAACTTATTTATAAGAGTAAACTGAAGTATGGAAAACAAAATGTTTGTGAACGGTTTACCATTACACATGTGGATTCAAGAATTTATAAAATTTATTTTAATGCAAGGATGCTTCTTATTTCAGATTTCTCGGGTCAAAATCGTTTATTATGTATTGTCTATTGGATAAAAATATTGCATTGCATGTTATTAAACAAAAAGATTTAAAAAAAAAAACCTTTGTAAGTAAAAATACCATATTAGGTTATGCTTTTTAATGACTTGAAAAAAAATCAGGATACCTTTTGGATGCATTATAAGAATTCCCCTATAAAGAAGTATTTTTTAAATATTAAAGATTAATTATCAACCACTATCCAAAAATACATTATATTTTGAATGCAGTCGAAATAGTATTTAAGTTCTTTAAAGATGGTTTTAAAATCCATTCGTGATATTAGTAGATAATTTAACGTCACTTTCAATTTCATTTAAAATATTCTTTGAAAACATTGAAAAATATCTCACTTGCAAAGCCAACGGGTGTTCGAACTGAACGACCGGAAAATCAGACGAATGAAAAACACCCCCTTCTTTTAAAATCTTGAACACTGATTCCAAAAACGAAATACCGTCTCTTTCCATTTTGCACAAATGTTATAATTTTATGACACGATATTGATCCACTTTTGTTAAAAAAAAAATTGATACAGTTTTTGAACCCAATAAGAATCCAACAAGAACAGTACAGAAGGTCTATAAATTTGCACCTGTATACCGCGATGTCTCGCGCGTGTATGGTGTCTGTTTTGCATTGGTCTCAAATGCCAGGCGTTTCATTAATTGTTTGACTTGTGACATAATAATGTACATATTGATGTACAGTATACGGAACACTTAGGTACAAATGTTTAGTTGCTTGCTGTGTGTACAGTAAAAGCTCATTAATCGGAACCACTGTAATTCGAATTTCACTATAAATCGAATTTTGTTTTGATATTCTGGTTCCTCCAACAATTTTTCCCGGTTTCGACAAGTTTTCAAGTTTCGACATTCGATAAAAATCATTATTTTGAAAATTAAAAAAAAAAAACGAAATACAAATTTCGCTTTTAGTTTTTTTCATTGTTTAAAAAAAATTTATATCTACCATTGATTTGATGAATTTTTTGTATTTTTTTGTATTTGATAATTCGAAATTGAAAATACTTTTCGAATTTTGGTCCCTTCAATTACGAATTAACGAGCTTTTACTGTAGTTATGTCTTCAGATATACGCAAATAAATGGCACGCATATAAGTCTGAAACAAATGCTAGGTTTAGATCTTTATAAATCATCTTATACATAAGCTAGTAAGTAGCTAGTCCTAATAATCAATGAACTCGTATATATTATATGTTCAGAAATAGGAGACGATGCTGAAACAAGTGAAAAATATCAAATATGAAGTACCCATGAATATTATTTTTAAATATGTAGATATCGATATTGTAAATATGAAAATATCTGAAACAAGTGAAAAATATCAATTATTTAAAAAAATGTAAATATCGTTTTTATTGGTAGGTACAATTTTGTTTTAAATATTTTATAACGCCATCTACAGGAAAAAGAGTAAAATATTTTCTATCGATTGACGATGCCATAGCAGTACTTTTAATAATATTTTTATTTAAAAACAATCAAATCAATCGATGACAATCTAATAAAAAAAGACAACACATAAAAAGTTAATTTATAAAAACCAATACGAAACCCCTAGTTATAAATTATGAGTAGGATACCCTCGTCCAATAATTAAAAGAAACCATAGTGTATAGATGATAAATGAGTCATTCCGAGTGCAACTAACTTCAGGATACTTCACAGTTAACAATCTTTGCATAATACATATTTTTCTATGCTCTTCGCTGTTCTGCTGTTCTTTGCCATTTTCTCTGCGAGCGTTGTTTCTGTTCAAATATATATTTATTTTAAATTTAATTTGTATATCGGCAGTATTTGCTTTATACCATTCTGTTCAAAATTAAATCTAGAGATTCGATAATATTTTAAACTTCGCGGTGTCTGTTTTGAGTCGCAATATAAAATGCCGCTGACAATAAATGATTGATAATTTGTGCATAATATCTGGATGCTGAGCGGCAGCAGTATCGCTATATTTTTTACATTATAATGGTTGGATTATCGGGCGGGGGCCACCTTTTCCCTCCAGGAATACCCCCCCAAGAAGGTATTTTCTTGTTTCCATCGCATGCATTCTATCTGTCAAACTCCAGTGCGTATTTCTTTGTTTAATTTAATTTTGACGCAAAATATGTGGTTTAGGTATATTTGTAATATTAAGGTGGGCTGCGTAAATTGAAATGTTGTAACGATTGTTTTTAGTTCGCGAAATGAGTGCCATGACCAACAATGCTCCCACATCAGCTGATGCCTGCCTCAGCATCGTCCACTCTCTCATGTGTCACCGACAAGGGGGAGAGAGTGAGAGTTTTGCCAAAAGGGCTATAGAATCTCTCGTGAAGAAGCTGAAGGAAAAGCGAGATGAATTGGACTCTCTTATTACAGCTATTACCACAAACGGGGCACATCCTAGTAAATGTGTCACTATCCAGCGAACATTGGATGGCCGCCTTCAGGTTAGTACTTTTCACTTTATAACTGCTTCATAATTACTTTTAGAAACTAAATTTTATACTTTAAAAATTGAATAACGTCTAAATTTCTTCACTAAATCACTTATTATTTTCTCATCATTCATAGTTTTCATCAGAGGAGAAAATGAATTGAATAATAAATTAGTTTACATTTGACGTTTTTTTGTTGTTGTACTGTTAGAAAATAATAAGACATCTTGATAAATATTTATATATTAGAAATTCACATGAAGTTTTAATAAAATAAATCTAGATCAAATTTAGCTTATGGGCTTCTTCTGTCTCTCTATCCATATCCATACTCAATGGTGCATAGGGCACTGAATTGGATTAACACAGTGTTAATTTGATTGTTAAATATACGATGCCAAAATGATCAGTTTTGCACTCCAGATTGTTACACATAGGATTGAAATATATTTGAAGAAGTACAGATGATGCGAGTGAAGGAGCTCGGAGTGAAGGAAATTAGTACAATATGAGAAAGAAAATGGAGAATCAGTAGGTACTATTATATAAGAAGTGAAATCTACAGCAATGGCTTGGGCACTCAGAGTTGCATGCCTATACACTCTCAAGGTTGTGTAAATTGAACAAGCTATCTGTGCAAGTCCCTCGAGGGGGTGTTTGAGTTATCAATGAGAGACATACAGTGTTTGATAATGATGCTGACTGTATCGAAACACGTGTCACAATAGATTTTAACAAATAGTGGAATTTACCAAGTAATAAGGAAATTTATAAAAATAATTTTAAAAAAAGCAGTTACATGTAGCCAGGCATTTAGCAATGTGGTTGGTAGAGTAGTGGACTGTAGTAAAATACTTTGAATCTTCTAAGATATTTATTTTAAGGAATTAAACAGCTGTTAGTTCACTGAGTTGGGATGACTACATGAGCATACGAAAATCTGCCAATCAGGCACTTTTAGTCTATTCAGGCCATATATCAACAAGAAGTTATGAAAAAATGCTCTCGCACTTATATAAACTCTATAGGCGTTTGTGCACTACACGGAATTACACGAAATTTTACCGTCCGGCACGTCAGTTAGCATATAAAACGGATGATTGGCTTGGATTGGCTTGTGCTTTTGTCCATCTTTCTTCGGATCGGTGCGTGAACACGTTGCGCGTAAATTCAATCACGCTAAACTGTCGTAGTCGCTTTTATTTTTCAAAACCGGACTGCCGGACGGTACAATTCCGTGTAGTGCACAAGCGGCTTATGGGTACCTCCTGGCTTATCCAAAATATCCAAGTTATCAATATTAAGGGGCATGTTATATTTGCGGTGTCAAATTCTGCAAGGGCTTTTCTCGTTTATCCAGGCAATGTTATAAACAAAACTTTTAAAAAGACAAACAGCTAACAAACAAAATAATACTTCAATTCGGAAGTTTTATATCAATTTTCTTACTAAAGTACTTAGTGACATAATCGACATACAAATCTTTAATGTTAACTCTTACCACTCTGTAGGCCAGACATTCTGGCCCGTATGATTCTAGTAGGCAGCTCCGTGGGCCACAATGTCTGGCCCGGCGCAGATATAACTTTAATCACTGATTTCTCTATCACCCAAGTATATTCTACCAAAAAATATTTCAGATAAATACAGTTAATCTTAATTAACATGGTCATACAAATTGCTAGACAGAGTGTCCCAAAATTAAAGAACCAAGATATTGATTTTAATGGTAGAAAAACGTCGCATTTTTTTGATCAGAGTAGCTGATCAGTTATGAGAAAAAATGGTCAAAGTGGAAAAGGTTAACAACATAAAGATGTTAATTTTTGGTCAATTTCAGGTGGCTGGAAGAAAGGGATTCCCTCATGTAATATATGCCAGAATATGGCGATGGCCAGATCTCCACAAAAATGAGTTGAAGCACGTTAAATACTGCCAGTTTGCATTCGACCTCAAGTGTGACAGTGTTTGTGTCAATCCTTACCACTACGAGAGAGTTGTATCTCCGGGAATTGGTGAGTAGCTTCAAACTAATTTAAATAAATTGTATGTTATGATAATTTACTAAAATGTAAAACAATTTTTTTTTATTTAATTTGAATATGTGTTTCTGGAAAGTTCATGAATAAAAAATCATTAATATATGTAAAAAAAAAATATGAGCCCATGATCCATTCTAGGATGAATAAATAAATCTGCATGTGCTAAGATTAGATCGTGAATATAAATGACACATAATCTACCGGTCAATAAAAAAAATAAAATTGAGCAGCTTTAAATCAATTTAAATGCCACGGCCATCTTTTTTAATGTTGAAGTCCTGGTTACAATTTTTTTAAATGATTTATTAAATTGTTTACTGTAATTATGAGATTAAGAAGGTTATCCATGTTAATGTGTTCTTCCAATTATTGTTTTAAAAAAAGTGCCACTAAAATGATTATATATTTTAACAGCTAATCGGGTATCTGAGGTTATCGCGAGGTCTCAAATTATGAAGTCTTTCGGTTAGATTAATTAAACTAAAATTAGATTCGACTGCAAGTTTCGGTAACAAACGGGGACTAGAAATGGACCGGAGCAAACCGGAACACCACTCCAGTTCGTGCGATTCTTATAAGTATATTGCGGTATTTATACTAGGCCAATTGTGATGCAAGTCCATTAACAATTCCATAAAGCCGAATGTTAGAAAAATAATCCAAGAATTGCCTCGAATATTTATTTACGCGAGGTCGATATTCTCTCGGCGTATTAGTGGAATGTCTTAAAAATTGACCTCGGATAAATGGCGCAAGACTTCGCAACATCGGAACCGGAAGGATATTTTGGACCGCCCCCGTTGGTTAAAGTTTCCAGCCCTGGTTACAATCTGGAATGCCATCTTGCAGACCTCTCTGGCCTGACTCTCCAATCTGGTCCGAGTCGCCTGGTGAAGGATGAGTATAGCGCGGGGGCCGTCGGGGGTGCGGGGGGCATGGACGTGGACCCCGCGGAGCAGATGGTGGTCCAGCAGACCATCCAGCACCACGCCTCCTCCCCTCACCATCACCACCAGACCTACGGCCTGCACCTGCAAGGTTTGCCTAATGATTCACCCATTTCAACTTGTAACGGGCCAATATCTACCGACTTATCCCGAGATATAATTCTTTTGATATCTCAGCAAGGATTTCTTTGCTTGATAGCCTCTTATCTTTTTTTTTTAATGTATTATTAATAACTTAAAAGCTATTATTATAATATATTGTATATTTAATAATAAACTGACCTAATCCAAATTTCGCAAAAATCAATACAATCTTGTCAGTGTTTTCAAAACATTTAGTCATTTCGTAGCATTGTTTATTGTAGATGCATAGAAGGTGCTGCAAAATGGCCCTGTAAATTTTGGATTAGGTTCTTTTTTATTGTTAAACATCTGATTTTTTTTTCAATTTTTATTTTCATATTTGTATCATTGATTTTGTTTTTATTATTTATCATAGGCTCCAGAACATAAATGTACAAAATAATATGGAAAAAGAAAAAAGAAAACATGTTGCATAAGTGCGAGTGTAAACTTCATCAAGCTTCTCTTTTACGCTTTTATAGCTTGTCTTTTGCAGTTTAAAAATCTGAATAGTATAGATAGCGGTCAAGATTTAAGTGGTAATATAGTGAAAGATAGTATGAGGAGTTGCAGATTTCTGCACCAGTCTGATTATGTCAGTAACGACAAAACCCTGTGGTAAATAAATTGTAGAATAGTCATATACATATGAAGTTGTTGTTTAATTTTTTTTTTATCAAATGCATTTCTACCAAGAAATGATACTTGAAATTTTAATTGAAATCTCAAGCATTTATTCAGCAGACTTTACACAGTGCAACATTTATTAATTTTATTTATTTATTTATTATTTAATATTTATTATTTCTTTGAAAAAGTATTTATTTAATCAAACATTATTATTTTTACCATGTTTGTTCATTCAGCGCTCTTTTCGCCTTACCATTTTATTTGTGTTGTTTTTGTGTGTATTTTATTTCGTTTTTTTTTCCTTTTTTTTATTTTTGTTTTTTTTTCGGCGCCCCCTTCAGGTAATCTCTTGCGTCCCCTAGAGGCGCCGCCTGCCCCCGCGCCCGTGCCCCCCCGCGCCGCACGGCCCACCGCCTCCATACAGCCCATGCTGGTGGTCCCCAAGCAGGAGATCCCCCAGGAGTTGTCCCAAACCCAAAGGGCCACCTGGCTACCGTCACGAATGGCACATCGTGAGATTTTTTTTTTCTTCATATCGGTTCCCCTTAGTAATTTTGTTTTTTTTTAATTTCTGGCTTTTTGGCAAAAATCTAATGATTTCTGGCAGAGATTAGTTTATCTCTGTCTATTGGAAGTATATAAATATGTATATGTATATGTTTATGTATATGTTTATGTATATGTTTATGTATATGTTTATGTATATGTTTATGTATATATATATATATACATATATATATACATATATATATATATATATATATATATATATATATATATATATATATATATATATATATATATATATATATATATATACATATATATATTGAAAAGTTCTTTAACATGTTGACTGCCAGTGTCAGCCATCGATGGCCGACCCAAGGCATTTTAATTGCGTCTCGTCAACCACCGGAGGCTGATACTTTATACCTTATATTGACTTTATTTGACAACATAAGACACAAAGTGTCATGCTCCGGTGGCCGACAAGACCCAATTAAAATGGCAGTCAAAGTGTTAAGGTGGTATGAACATGAGGAGCGAATGGATAACGAGAGAATGACAAAAAAAATGTTTGGCGAATGTGAACAGGAGAACAGAACGAGGACAGCAGAATATCAGCATCGTTTGTACATTTTTTTAAAATGTATAAACGATACTGCCCCTACCATCTTTTTATCAAAGGATTTTATTATATTACTTACTTAATTTTCTATTTAACCCGAATAACGCATTTCAAATCAGTTGTGAAGCAATGCAGTTAAATCTTTTATTTCTTATTTTGAAACTGACTTTCTTGAGAACCTCATTAAATCTTAGTCGGCGATAGTAATTAACATTTTTTTCAGGGCAGATTAACACATTGGTTATGGTGAAATTTGTTAAAGAAATGTAATTTGACGCTGGTGATATTAGATCACATCGAAAGAATGATGACAGAAAAGAATTGATAATAATTTTATATTATAGTGACACCTATCCGCTACACAGCAAATTGAGACAAGAAATTAGACGTTTAAGTTGAAGGTAATCGAAATGCACAAAAATGTGCACGCCGTAAACAATGTATCAATAAAAAAAAAATTATAAAAAAGCATTATGTAAAAAAGATAAAAAGAAAAAAAATTATATAACTTGACTTCAAAAATCTTATATTTAACTTTTTTTTCTTCTTCTTTGCTCTTGCTTTTGCTATACAAATTGACAGCCTGCGTTGGCTGTGGGATTAACATAAACAGGATGTTAAGATTTAACACTAGTGTGTTCACCTATGACTAACTGAATACATATCTTGACATGCCCCATGAATAAATTTGCATCCACAGAATGACTGGATGTTTTTTATCTTTATTTTTATATACAATAATAAATTTGCATATCGCAAGGTTGAATTTGCCCACACATTCAAAATTTGGTACAATAACTACTATTGTCATCTTTAGATTGTTATGTATGTAATTTAAGGGTTTCGTAAAAAATTCAATAAGGCTGGTATTGTATAAATACTACTTTTTACTACTACTACTGACTCTTTTCTGCACCCAGTGGTGAATAGGGCACTGCATCAAATTGACAAAATTTTTATTAAATCGTTTATTATATGAAAGCAAGATGATCAGTCCTGGAAAAAATAAGGATATTTATTTTGACCTCCCCTGGGAAACGGACCCAAGACCTCCAGTATGGTAGCCAATTGTCCTAACCACTACACTACGGAATTGGATAAATACGAATAATGCTTAGTCATTTATTGTAACTGCAGACAGTTGGTAGAATTCCATATTGAATTGTTGGGTAATATATCCAAAATAAAACACGGTTTTTTGGATTGAATTCTACATTTATTTATGTATATTTATGCATATGTGACGCGTTTCCTGTTCTCAGGATATTATCAAACACTCATGCTTATCATATTGTAATCTTAAATAATTCTTGCTGTTTGTTTTTTTCCTTTTTTTTATTATTTTAGTTTTATTTTATGTTTCTTTATACTTTTGAGATCATCGCTTTTAATTTTACTAAACAATCATTTTTACATAATAATTACTTAATATTTTTTAAATTAAAATCCTCAGTTTGTGATGAAATTATTTATAAAATATGTTTTTCTTTGTGTTTCCATCTGTGTTTTCAACAGTAGATGATAGATATCACAAAAAAAATAGATAATTACCCTGGACTGGTACCCGAAGCGGAGGGCTGATCACCTTTCCTTCATGTGGTCATGATCCAGATAACACTGCGTTTATATGATGCAGTGCCCTATGCACCACTGGGTGCAGATGAGGGTTTGAAGATGAAGAAGAAGTTATATTTTTATACTTTAAAAACCATCTCCCGAAAAATCAAGTTTTTTGATATATGACGTTGAAAGGATTGAGCGAGATGTATGTGTCTTTTTTATGATGTATTTATGATTCAGTGTGCATTTTGTTTCACCTTTCAGCCGGGATTAGCCACAATATGGGCATGTCCGGCGGTGGACCGACAACTTTGATGGATCCCTCGGCAAACACTGGATTCTTCCAACCGGCCGATCACTCCTCTTCTGATGGACCAATAACTCAATCATTGGGTAAGCTGGATGTCGTGTTCTGCTACCATTTTATAATTTATTATATTATTTTTAACCCTTATCCGCACCCAGTTCTTTGGACACATTGTGCGTGGCAACGAGGATAGCCTGGAACGACTAGTTGTGATCGGTAGCCTGGAGGGAAAGAGAGGGAGAGGAAGATCCCCACACGATGGACCGATCACCTCTATAGTGTAGTGGTTAGTGCTCTAGGCTACCATCCTAAGGGTCCTGGGTTCGATTCCCAAGAGGGTCAAAATAAATGTCAGTGATTTTACAGTCTAACATTTATTTAATATCACCCTGGACTGGTACCTGAATTGAGTTGCGGATAAGGGTTAGAAGAAGAAGAAGAAATTGATAAATTCTTGCACCATTATCCTTCTGCAACGATTATTCAAATTTTATTTTGTTTCAGCGGCCGGCAGCACCTCTCCCGTGTCGCCGCGCCACCTGGCGCAGAATGGGTACGCGTCACCCGCGCTGGCCGCGGCCCCGGCGGCCCCGGCGCCCGCCGCGCCGCCCGCCGCTGCGCCTGCCGCCGCGCCTGCGCCCGCACCCGCCCCCGCTCCCGCCGCCGCCCACGCCACTTGGACAGGCAGCTCCACGCTCACCTACACGCAGAGCGCACCCGCACCGCAGGACTCGAGGCAGCACCACCACACCTATTGTGAGTGCCTCTTTTTCCATGTTTGCTCCCTTCTAGGTATTTACAAGGTATTTATGACCTATCATAGGCTGGTTAAGTGATCACTACACGTGCAACATTCACCATTCTACTCGTGATTGACAACCAGACTACTAACTTTTTTGAACTCCTAAATATATCTCATGACAAAGTACATATGAGTTTACAACAACCATCTACATGGAACATATGGCCAACACGAGACGTCTCCAAGTCACTCTGCCACGTGCCATCTCTTTGGCTTCCACCCAGGTCAGTCTGGCATCTAGAAGTTGCGCTGAGTATAGTCGGTGAATGGTCGTCAGCGGCCTTCCGGAGCGCCGGAATCCTCGGGGTTGGAAGAAGAGACACGAGGGGTTAATTAATGCTCTGAGGTGGCATTCTAAGGATATATCCCAACCATGTCCATCTTTTCCTCTTCGGGACTTCGTGTTTGAGGGGCTGTTTTGTTCTTCTCCTCACATCGTCATTCCTGAAGAAGTCATACCACTTTACATCCAGTATTCGCCTCAGGCACCTATTTTAAAAAACTAGTAATTGGGCAAATACTGGATTGTGAGTGCAGCGCATTGCATATGATTAGGGAGAATGAATGCCTTTCCGTCCGTAGACGTCTACGTCCGCACAAGACTGTAACTGCACAGGGGGTGGTTTCTTCTGTGGCACTAGAAGGGGCAAGTCCCGACGGTTAGCGGTGTCATAAAGACCGCTTGATCCAGCGTTGGTCGAGATCGATGTGAATAACAGGTGTGGTTTGCAAATAAAATTCCAACTATCTTTTTTTGAAGCGTTCGCCACTAGAGACCGATACTCGGCGTTAGCTCCATTGCTCGTTGGATTTTTAGGTCATCAGAGACCGGTGCAGTGCTAGTTCCATAGTGCTCGTAGTGCTTACTTACTTGCTTTATTACTCAAGTTATCATCCTATTTAATCAGCCTACCAAAGTGATCCCGGTATTTGTGCCGAAGTTCATTTTCCCCCACCATTTTATTACCTTTTTTCCACCTATACACGACACACAAAAAATATTGCGCAGTATTAATGGATGTGTAAAAATTAATGCAACCGCTAAAATTAATCAAAATCCCATGGGCCGTTTCACATAGCTGATGAAGTGTGTAAATAAACATATTGAAATATTTCAGGGCCTCATACGGGCGGGGTCGGCTCAGAGGGAAGTGGAGGCGGCCTTCTATCCTCCCAGCCTGCCCCAGAGTACTGGTGTTCCGTTGCCTACTTCGAGCTAGACACGCAAGTGGGAGAGACGTTCAAAGTACCTTCCAGTCGACCCAATGTCACGGTAAAGAACATAATCATTCTAAAGTAGGTAATTGACACATGGGTACACCTCTCATGTGTCAATGTTATGGTAGAACTAATGAGCGAAGAAAGGACTGTAAAATAAATTTATGAGCGGAATGCAATTGGAAATAGTAACAGAGAGACTGAGAAAAACTTGGCAAGATCAAGTATTCCAAATACTTGAAAGTGGTCAGTCAGGTAAGGAGTCGAAATAATCGGCAGGTATATATGGGAGATGCATGAATGTGGCATGGACGAAGATTGTTTGCAATGACATAGTGGTGTGGCATTCTATTCTTTCTGCCTACCCTTGCAGTGAAGCGGTGTGATGGTTAGTTAGTCAATTTGAACACTATTTTACTCCATTTTATTTTCATTTTACAAAAATTAATACACTTTTTAAAAAATAATGCAATTTTTAGGTCTTCACTAATATGTAATGTGTTGATTCCAGGTTGACGGATATGTGGACCCATCAGGAGGAAACAGATTTTGTCTCGGCGCTCTGAGTAATGTACATAGAACAGAACAAAGCGAGAGAGCAAGGTGATTTTAAAATTCAAATTGACATAAATATTCCAATACTAGCTGTACCCGTATTGCTGTGTATATTCCAATACTAGTGTGCCATGTATTGCTGTAGCTCAATCAGTTTTTGAATTATCTATCGCCCAAGTGACTCCGAAATCTAGCTACGGCTTATGAAATGCTGCTTATCATGTTCCTACTTAGGCTCAAACTTTATAAGTTTAAGCTTAGTAATGGCATTTTCAACACTAGGCGAACTGTCATAACTAGGCGAAACAGTTGTCACAAATATCATAGTCGTACAGGAGAAAGTGACCAACTACCAAAACGTAAAATGTTCAGGAGGGCCATTTAAGTCACTATTGCTTGGCAAGAACATAAACACCAATGCAGTTAGTCATTTTTGACTAGTCAATAAAATTAGTTATTACTAGTATAATAATACTTCCAAGTTTAAAATGCTTTGGGATTTTTTCAGGGCAATATTAAACTAGTAAGATATGAAATAGTTAATGATCACGTTTTTGTAAAACAATGCACTTGGTCACTTTCTCCTGTATGACTACGATATGTGTTGTTTTAAGTGGATTAAAAAAATCAGTGTTTAATTTAACATTTAATACATAAATTTAGTGGTCCTATCTTGCGACTAATATTGTCAACGCTCACAGGTTGCACATCGGCAAAGGGGTCCAGCTGGATGTGCGTGGGGAGGGCGATGTCTGGTTGCGCTGCCTGTCGGACCACTCGGTGTTTGTGCAGAGCTACTACCTGGACCGGGAGGCGGGCCGGGCTCCGGGGGACGCGGTGCACAAGATCTATCCCAGCGCATGCATTAAGGTAACTAATTTTTAATTTTAATGACGGAGGAATACAAAAATTCCGAGCCCATATCTATTATATTTTTTATTGATATTCTTAGTTTTAAAGTCAGGTTGTAGTAAATACATATCACCGGGAGGGTAAGGTTGACCTTCCCCTCCTGGTATATATAAATTTATTCATAATAAAGCTATTTATTTGCAGCGACGGAAATAAATAATTTATGAAAAAATCGGGAATAACTACTACTACTACTACCATCACGCCGTTTCCCCGCAGGGGTAGGTAGAGAGGATGGAACGCCACACTCTTCTGTCCTGACATACACTCCTCGCCTCCTTCACATCCATACATCTAGTCATACATGCCCTCCGATTATGCAGACTTTTGACACCGCCAGATTTTAGGTTCTGATTGATCTGATCGTGCCAAGTCTTTTTCGGTCGTCCACGTTCTGTTTTCCCTCTCACATTCGCCACATATATTTTCTTAGTCATTCTCTCGCTATCCATTCGCTCCACATGTCCATACCACCGCAAAGAACACTTCCTAATCTTTTCAATTATTCCTCGTTCAGCCTTACATTCCTTTCTTATATCGTCGTTTTTAATTCTGTCATACAATGATTTTCCACACATTCGTCATTCGTTTGTTTATGTATAGGTGGTTTTATTCTCGAATAAAATCACCTATACATAAACGTTTCTGTGTTTGCCCGTGTGGCATGCTTTATAAGTATGTGTGCAAGTTGCATGTCATCGTAACTTAACTGTAACTTAACTTTACTCCTCCACTCTAGTAGTGTGCAGATCCTCTTGCATGACACTACACCATTTATAACTGCCACTTATGATGTAGATAAAAAGATGGATACAATTTGAGGATTATTATTGTCATTTTATTGAGATAAAAAGATGGACTGTAATTTGAGAATTTTGGTGGCCTAAGGAAATAATTTCATTGAAATAAGAAGAGAAATTATAACTAAAGAATTATTATTGCTAAAGTAAATCATTTCACTGACTCATTGAATCTAATTACTAATTACTCAAGCTGACCTGATATCATATTGAATTACTTTTAAAAATCACCAAGCAGCGTTGAAATATTCACTATAAATTTACATAAATGTATTGGCATTTTTTCATACAGGACATAAGTGATTTTGTTATACATATTAAGGGGATTTCATTAAATAAATTAATAAAAAAATATATTTTTCCATATACGTCATTTTTCGCTATATCGTGATTCTACTGTAGAATAGAAGTAAAAAAAATATGCTTGATATTTTTTGCCATACAGATAGTGAATTTATTGATTGTTTTATTAAGATTTTTTCACTTTTATAGCAGCACAAAACGTAATTGTGCTGCTTGAATGAATGAATTTTACCTTTACCATTCAATAAAAAAAAAATTAAAAACTCTCTTTTTTTTATATACACATTAAAATTTTAAAAAATTTTTGGCAATGCATGATGGTCTCTTAGTTGTGATTTCCATTTGGTTGCAGGTGTTTGACTTGCGACAGTGCCATCGTCAGGTGCAGTCGCAGGCCGCCACGGCGCAGGTCGCGGCCGCCGCACAGGCGGCCGCAGTGGCCGGTCACATCACTCCGCAGATACCCAGCACCAAGTGTAAGCATACTATTACGCACATTCCATATCAGTTATTACTGATATCGCTCACTCCTTTCAACAACGTCATATATAAAAAAATCGTCAATTTTCAGTTGTGTAAGTAGGATAGTTTGACGTGATGAGTTTGGCCTTGTCAGTAATGTAGAGCAAAGATTGATCATTTTGTCTTCATATATGTAAATAATGATCATGTTATCAACGTGTCCTATTGACCGTTAGGTGCAGATAGATATCAGAAGAAGATCTATGATTAAAACACATAAATTATTACATATGTACGTAATATATCACTCACTCCTTTCAACAACAATATTTAAAAAAATCTTAAATTTTCAGTTGTGCATGTTTTCAGAATGCCCAAAAAATGTACTATATCCCAGCAAAAGCGACATATTTTTAACTTAATATTTACCTGCACATGGCAGAAAGTGTTGTTTTTGCATTTTGAAGAAAAGGTATTTTTCAAATGGAGAAAAAACATTTAGGTTTTACCTAAAAAGATCTGTTGCACACAAATAAGTTCAATACTATTTTTAAAACATTTTATTATATTTTTAAACTTAAAAAACGATCTGATAAATCATGTTTTTTGAAATATGACGTTGTTGAAAGGAGTGAGCGATAACCACCTGGGTGGCAGGTACCACCTATTTTTAATCGACTTATTTTTAAGTATTGTCAGAAAAGTAACCACTCATACATACAATATCGCAAACATGAACGTATTTAATTAACCTAGGCACTCAAAAATTTAAAACTAACAAATAAATAAAAATAATTCACATTTTTAATTAATATTTATGAAAAAATTCTGTTTCTGTCGAATAGTGGCGGGCATATACGATTCGTTTGGCACTGGGTTGGGAACCTCTGTTTTAGTGGATTGTTTCTGCTAACCAAAAAAAAATGTTTCATTTAAATCTGTGTCGGGAACAAGAGGGATGATCTAGTGTGGGCCAACCAGAAACATCTCAGCATTTGCTCGTTGGTGGGAGTAAACCACGTTAAACTTCGTTTTTTATTTTCTTATGATTAACATTGCCACATACAAGATGACACAATAGTTATGACCCGATGTTTTTTGCTGTAATTTTCTTTATGGATGAAAATTTTTAGTTTTGTATTTGGATTGTCATGTCATGATTATCATGTTGATTTCATGTCTTAATAATTCATGTTAATTCTGGTAGCAGCCACTTGACCAATATCAGTTTTTTGACTTGGTGGGGGAAAAAAATTACATCAAAGAAACAGTCCAAATGCAGAACTAAAATGTTTCGTAGATAAAAAAATTACATTAAAAAAACATTGTCATTAATTTTGTGCCACCTTGTATATCTGCATATTTTGTTAACGTGAATTAAACACCATGGCAGGTATGTCAGCGGCGGCCGGCATTGGAGTGGACGACCTGCGGCGCCTGTGCATCGTGCGGCTGTCCTTCGTGAAGGGCTGGGGGCCTGACTACCCGCGCCAGTCCATCAAGGAGACGCCCTGCTGGGTGGAGGTGCACTTGCACCGCGCCCTGCAGCTGCTGGACGAGGTGCTGCACACCATCCCTATCGACGGCCCGCGGACCATGGAGTAGGAACTGTTCGGCTTCTTTTGAGACACCACGACACCGATCGCAACCGGACAATAAATCTCTCCCCCAGTATGCCAATAAATATCTGTCTTGTAATATGCAATCTGGGAGTCTATTTACCCTGTTGTACATCATTTACACAAGGAAATCTATTGAGACATTCCAATGACAAATTCTTTTCCTAGAAGTCATATTTATTCATGGATGTTGCCAGTAATTTTCCATATTTCAGTTATGTTTTTATGAAATACTCCATTTATGTTTGTAAATCTGTATAGATGTTATTTTGTGGTTATTAATTATTATCTTTTCAATTAAATAGATAATAAAATACATCCACTGATCCCTTCACAGCAATCATCCATTTACATTTTTTGTGTTCACTTTTGACTTTAGTTTGTTGAATGAATGCACTCTGTAGATAAACTACCTTGTTAACTGGCTAGTTTAGAAAAGTAATGTTAGAATTTGATAGCCTATAAAATATTATCTCAAGGAAATTTCACTGTCTTGGAATGCCTATCAAGAGGAGGTCATTAGATGTCTTAATAGAATGGCATAGAGAATTGGCCTCATAATTGTCCTTGTGTAAATGCGGTATTTGTGTTAAAAGTATAATTGAGTCAGAATTTTTTTCTTCTTCTGAACCTTATCCACACTCAACAGTGCTTAGGACACTGCATTGAATTGATGCCATATTTACTGTACTGTTAAATAGTGTGACATTTGTATTTTTTTATTACATGTGTTTTTACTTAGCAAGGCAGTACAATATGTTTGCCTCCGGAGTGTAGTGGTTATTGCATTTGGCTAAATACCATTAGGTACTGGTTTCAATTCCCAGGGTTTTCAAAATAAATACATGTGATTTTATCACTTATAATATCACATTGTTTTCGGGCGGTTTTTTCATCAACCCCGACCATAATTATACTCAGACTGTCTGTCGCCCTACCTTTTGTGTACTAACCGCAAACCCAATTCCAATCTGCACATTGTTTTTTGCGCTTTACCAAAAGTAAGCAAATAGATCACTTATAAGTGTCTCCCGCTCTCTACAGACAGTATGTAAAAGACACTTTTAAGCGTTTTCCGCAAATAGTGTGATATTTTTATAATTTTCATCGGACTGGCACCTGAAATGCAGGAATCTTGCCTTATTGGCAGTCGAGTAACAATGAATCCAATGCAGTGCTCTGTTTACCATTGGATGTGGAATCAGAAAAAATGTTATAATTGAGAGCTTAATATAAAAATAATAGATTATGAAATTCTACAAAGTACATAAGTCTCAAATCAATTTTTGTTTAAACAATATATTGATAATATTTTAAGCAGTTGATATTCACATAATTTTCAACTTGGCTTCATTCTTAAGAATCGATATGAATTATACTTTTGACATTAGAATACTTGGTGAATCGCAGCTATAATGTATCTATAACTTGTTAACTTTCGACTGTTTGTGTGCAGTCAAATTGACAACATTATCGCAATATTGGCAATGTGGCTAAATGAAGGTTAACAAGTTATGAATAAATAAAAAAATATGCATGTTTTTATCAAAATGATAAATTACATATGTATTTTATTATTTTTTTTCCTAACTTACATTTTTGTTAAATCACATTAATATTTAATTTTCAAATTCTCAACCCTTTGCTTTTAACATAAGTATCTTTAGACATATGAGAGTGTGTGTAACATGAATAAATTATCATTGTGTTAACATGGAGGTTTGATTGCAATGGGTTATTTGAAAATCAATAATTAACTTTGAAAAATGTAATAAAGATGTAATATTGGCATACTTCGAGTTGTTAAATCCAAAAAATTATGTACAGTCCATTTCAACTCTGGAAAAATATATTCTCTTTTCAGTCTATTATATTTGCCAAAGTGTCATTTTGCAAACAATATTATTGATTCCTACAATAGGTTTGTTTTGTAATAATATTTAAATTGATCTCATTATTGTTAGTAGGTTTCCCTCTACTAATTTTTCCGAGAGTTGAAATGTAAGTACGCCATTTTATTGGTAAATGAAGTCCGAGGCTATTGTTTGTAGCAGAATGAGTTGGGAACCAAACAGGACTGATTACCCATAGATCGTGCCACGTGTTTAAACATCCCACTGAAAGACAGTGCTCATAGTAAATTGATTTTTATTTGTGATTTGTTGACTATAATTGATTTCCCTCATCCGCAAGTTACAAGTGACGAAGATTGACTTGCCTCGTTATAAAACAATTGTGAACAAGAGTGACAACCTCAAAATACCGGCTCGTCGGATATTTAGTGTGTATGCAAAGTTTTTTTGATACAGGTAAATCTTCATGGAAATAAATATTTTTAGAATTCACCGTGCGAGTGGAGTAGTTCGAGTAAGCACATTTTGATACAAGAGGAATAAAAGTGTTGGCGATTTTTTTGTTTTGAGAATTTCGGCTAAAGATATTTGTATATTGGGGGTGCTAAAATGCAAAATTGCGTGTTGTGAGTTAGATGTAGTGGAAGGAGATTATCTGAAACATACGGGGACACGTGGAGTGTGGGATGTGATGAGGATACATTGTAACTTTCTTCGATACCATTCTATTCTGAATTAGCCACGTTTATCAGTATCCAGTCCCAAACATTATCGCCCGTGTGTATCAACACGTGTATATTCACCATTTTGGTACAAATGTAATTAAAAAATATTTTTGTATTTGGCAGCAATATGCCAATGGCTATATATTTATATGGTCTATTTGAAATCAATTTACAGTGTACAGTGGGATAAACTTGAGAGAAGCCACACAACTTGTTTAGTGTAGTAATTAGCCTTAGTATTTGCATTAAGAGTAGTCCGTAATACATCAATCATCGCAACTGTCGCCCGTGCCATTACCTTTAGTGACCAGAAGCTTTGTCTTATTTACACCCAACTACGCTTCTACTAAACATGCACAGTTTCTTATATAAATTTGACAAGCCATGTCGTTAATGCATTAGTGTTACATGTAGAGAGGTCTTCAAATTGAATGAATATATAACTGCATCTGGGGCACTCATTTTGTAAAACAGCGTATAAACTTAAGAGAAATTATATTATCCATTTATTAGGTATAAATAAAAGTGATGTGATAAAAAAAATTAAGTACGAGCTTTCTTTTTTTATGTTTCAGCAAATTGTCTCTGAATTTGTCCAGTTAATACAAGCTACATATTGTTACGTTTGAATAATTATTTTAAGCGCTTGTGCCGTAGCTGCTAGTTTATATATTATTTGTTAATTGTTTTTTTTTTATATATATTTTTAATACATTTATGTACAGAGAATTAAAGAATACAGTTAACTTAATTTTTGATTTTATAAAATTAATAAGTAAAAATAATATATTTTATATTTCACGTAAGAAAAATATTGTTTGAGCACTTTTTGTTAGCATCTCACTTTTATTAAGTGTGCAGTTCTCCAATGTGGAATTATTTCGAAGCATTTAGAATATATTTTATTTACTTGAGAACTAATTCATCACATTACCCGCATTTTTCTCATATTTTTCATCACATTACTTAATTTGCTAAATTTTTTTGCGCATTTATTATTTGTGTTAACACTAATTTTAAGAAAAATAAATCGATATACCATTCGTAGCACTAATGTTATTTTTCATGCTCGGTGATTTGGTTACTTACAGTAAACACTAAATACTCTTTGAGATCACGGGATAAAGTGTAAAATTAATGCTAATGCCATATTATAAAATATTATAAAATACATAACTTCGTTTGTTTAATGCAAATTGAAATATGGTACAAACTTAGTAAACATGTGATGTATAAACTTTTAACTTTATACTCGCATTGATCTCAATTTTCTCATTAAACTATTGATTAAATAAAATAATAACTTCAGTTTTATTCTAGATTTTAAAATAATTACTAATCAATAAGCTACCTGTGCGTTACATATTAAAGCAGAAATAACTTATTTCCAAAGAAACAATATATCCTCGTATTATATTAATTTAAATTCAACATATGTATGAACTAATTTTTTTGAGAATTTGTAAGTTTCATTGTAAACTCAGTCACTGCGGGAATTGCACAATCTAAACTGTCCTTATAATTTTTCTCACTTTAAACATTATTTTTGTAATGCATATTTAATTTGATGAGAAATTGATAGTTTTTATTATCACAGTGTTTCAGAAATTCTCTCATTTGCTTTTGAAATTTGTGACTAAATGTTTATAAAACAAGATTATTGGTCTAATTATTTAAAATAATATATATATTTTTAATTTTGCCAAAAGTTGCTAAAATAATCATGTTCAAATCTTTAAATCCAAATAATAAAAAGTATTCAAATATATTTGTACATATTATATTGTATCGAAACTTACATAAAGTCAAAGACTTTGGTTTCCTAAAAAAGTGCAACATTTTATTCCAAGGTTTAAATATTTTCACAATGAAAAAAAAAAATATGCTGGCACTAGAATCATTATGTATTTAAACTTTATTGGTGTTTTAATTTTAGTTATAATTCAATCATTTTAAAAATCGTCATAATTGAGATTATTGCTAATAAAATTCACCTAGTACATATTCCTTTTCCCTTCTTAAAAAACCATATATTTGAGGCAGTAAAATTGCACATCTTTTTGGCATTTCTTATTATTTAGTATTGATCGCGTATTGATCGCGTATTGATCGGTGGTATAGATATCTGAATATTAAAAAAATAAAAATTGATATTATTAAAATCAATTTTATTATACGCACCACAAAGAATAAGTGCACTTTGGAAGTAATGACCTCAATTTTACAAATACCCTTTTTTTTAATATATTATTTATAATAAATTTATAAAGATTTATAATACTATTAATACAAATGTCCTTCATTTCTGTATTTATATTGTATACAATATATTTAGCTCTTTACAGCATTACACGCTCTGAAAAAACTGTGTGTAAAAATCTTGAACCTGGTTTTACTATCACAATTTGATGATTAAAAAAAAATGCTCTGCTAATGTTAATTTTTGTTGTACATATTTATTTACAATACATTTAGCTTTTAACAGAATTTTAAACTCCAATTTGAACTTTATTATTATTTTTATTATTGTGATTCAATAATAATAAAAAAATTTAAACAATATGCTCTTTTTATGTTCAATGATTATTTCTTCTTTTACCTATGATAATACATCATTTTGTTATGTCGTATCATATTTGACCTTTTAGCCGTTTTTTTATCATTACATGATTCTAACATGATCAAGATTTTACGATTCCCTCATTACACAACTGTTAATAATATAATCAACAAAAATATATTACATATTATGAATTTTTTTTGTTTTCGAATAGAGGCGTTACCTAAGATTAAACACATTATACATTAGACTTCGGCAGATGTAAATTTATTTCTAAGTTATGTCGATTATGTAAATTTATCCAGGGCGTAGAGTATGCAACGGATGTGTACATATTTATACACGCACACATTGTTTTTATTAAGTTGTGAAATTGATAATTTACTTTATTGCTTTCTTGTTGTGCCTTTTTGTATTGCATACATCGCCTTTAGGATATGAGAGTGGCAAGTTATTTTTGAGAGTTTTCTTTAAAATAAAGAGTGATATTCTACTAAATTATATAAAACCCCATTGGTTGCTTCAAACTTTTTTCTCCTCTTGTGTTTAATCAATGATTATGATACGAAAAAGATCAAAGTGATAATTTTATGACATCTACCTGTGTCTGTTCATCTGTACTGACGTCTGTGTAACTTTTTGATATATATGTACACCTAAAGTCATTGAAATTCATACACCCTCCAGTTCCAATTCTTAGCTTTACTTATCCATATTTACAAAATATACTTGTCTAACAGTATTACTAACATACCTATGTAATGTAATGAAGTTAATTATTTAACGATATATGGATTAAATCTATATTCGCATAATGTGTACAAAAATTTAAAAACAAAAAACATTATAATTTTTTATATGGTTTTCATTTTTACCTTACAGTGATATTCATATTCTCATGCTTTTATATAAATAAATATTAAATTATAATAGCAAACTTATATTTAGTCTACTCTACCTTAAACTTTCTGTGCGCACCACCCCGACTATGGGGCCATAAAATACCAGGTCAGATAGCGTGTGTGTCGATGTTTTAAAATGTCAATAATATCTTATTCCCATATATGTAATTGTGGAAATAATTGTCCTATTCGATCCATAAGGCCTGATGTCCTGAAAAATGCTAAGAATTGAGACTGGTGCGAATTTAAAGGTGCACTAACTTTAATAACTAAGAGTGTACATATAAAAAATTACTCAAAATTATTGCTCTTTAAGTGAAAAATAAATGAGAAAAATTGTCACAAGCTCTTGTTATTTTTAACACACTCCCATGTTATTTATATGCATCAGTTTTATGACTTTGTTGATATATATTAATGAAATTATGTTAGTATTTATTATTATGTATCACCATTTACTAAATTATATATAAACAGGTTGAAACATTTTTTATTGACAAATTATGCTCAGTTCGTGATTTAATTCCAGTAATATTTTATTTTATTTTGTTGAACTCCTCAACGAATCAAATCGGAATGTGAATATATACTTGTATGTATATATTTTTTGCCAATTTGTGTATGCTGTGAGCATGTATATTTTTAATAGCTTGTTACAATATGCTATTATGACAATTGATAAATATTGTTATTTTCTTTTTTTTCCTTGTGAAAAATATTAATTTGTTGACAATGTTTTATCCAATTTACGCTCTCATGTTACTGTGTGATTAGTTGTGTGTTATTAGCCTTCTCTAAATTTTTACTTTTACAAATAGATGTTTTAAACACTTATTAGTAATAAATATGTCATAGGTTTACTTTGTGTGTATGTTTCTGTGTCAAATATGGAGATTTAAGGTCTTATTCTTTAGAAAGCGACTAAGCGGGGGACTCTCCAATTTATTTAATTTGTTAAAGTAATTTGGACTCTCCGATTTATTTAATTTGTAATAGTAATTTGTTGGTGAGCCAACATTAGGCAAGTAGAGACACATGGTCAAACTGCTCTTGTAGTTCATCCGCAGCTATCTTTATGTATTAATTGCTGCATTTGTCAATCAAATTACGATTCCTTCATGAATGGGTGAGAGCACTGGGAATTTAGTTTGCTTGGCAGGATTCCACATAGGTTTATTGTTATATCTTTTTCCCTGATATAACTAGTACAGATAGAGCGAGACAAACCAAAGATCAATTAGAGTGAGATCTCAAAGAACAAAAAGAGAAAGAATGAGATGCATATTGAAAAATTAAATGGGTGTAATAATGATGTAGTATGTCATGTGATTATCTTTATCCTTGTTACACCATAATATAAACTAATGATGGAAGTGATTTTTTTTAAATGTATCTCTCATTTCCAGCCAAGTAATAATAAAAAAAGTGGGAAATATATTTGAAAATGGAATAAGAATGCCATAGAATATTTAGGAGGAAGAACATTTTTAACATTACAAATGTTGCCAGTGTGGATTTATTGATAAAATATTGCATTTATGCCTGTCAAATTGGCATTCTATCTACTTAAGTAGGTCCTATAAGTGTTATCCCACATTTGTAATTATTGTACCCTGGTAATTATAACAATACCTAATGGCGATACCACGCATCAATAATTTGTAAAAAATTTGATTGTCCATGATTTCTTGTATAAAGTGGAATATCTATTGTGTTATAATCTTTGGAATGGAGCGTCCGCTGCTCTTATTAGCTGCATTCTAAAGAAATCACCCCTTAGTCGGCTGTGAGTGGGCGGGAAAGAAGATAAATGTGTCGATAATGAGAGCTTACAAAACCTACTAGCGACGTATTTAAGATATTCTAAGTTGTAGTTGAAAAGTCACCCTTTTTGTGTGAACACAAATATAAATGTACCTCAACAGATAACCCTATTTTCGGAATCACTGGCCATATATTATATTACAAAGTGCCAAATATTATTCAATTTATGCGTCTTACTTTCATTCCAGCTCCAAACACTGACTTTGAAAACAATTGCATACGGAAGTAAGGGGGAATGTTACACATGTAGCATTATTCTTCTTCGTAAATATTTATTTCTAGTTTTTAACCATTTAATGTGTCCATTGTGTATAAAATGCAATTTTTATTGTTCAAAATTTCAAATTATATTGTATTTTTTATTTATTTGTTTAAACTGGTTATGAGTCTTCAACCTGCATTTTGAAATAGTCAACTGTCAAAGATATAATTCACCTTAATTTAATTTTTATTTTATTTTTTTATTAAAAAGAGAAATATTTGTGTTTTTATTATTTACATAAATATTTCAATTTCATACTATTTCTGTGAGCCTAAGCGGCTCATTATTAGAAATAGGTATCAAATTGTGGTAGAGTGGATTCGAACCGAGAAACTCTGACTTAAGAGTCCGTGACACTAACCACGACACCACAACCCGACTAAATTATTAACTGAATTACTATTCCGTGTTACCACTAGACATATTTTCATGTTCGTATCTTACAATAGATTGCAGAAGACTGCAAATATATAACCTTTACATACTTTTAGTTTTGGCTTGGTTATTAGAAATAAAAAATGAATGTTTGGATCTGGAAACAATACACTAAGTAATTTTCTTGTTATGTATGTAAATAAAGAAAGTATTTGTTATAAACAGATTTATAATTAAGTGCACTTATGCATTTCTTTTTCGTATTACTCATAAATAATTTGATATACATTTGGCACCTTGGAGTTTAGCATATGGCTTATGAATATTCTCGCATTCTACTGACTACCATAAAGCCCTTTAGAATACAATATAAAATAATGTAATGATGACCTGCCCAAGCAATTTTTAAGAAATAAATTAAGGAAAATATTATGTATCATGATATAAAAATATGTATTCTAATATTTCGAATAAACGTTATTCATGTAATATCTCGTTTGATTTGTACCTTTTTTTAAACATGTATTTTGCTGATATTCTAAATATATACGTATATTCAGATTCTTTTTTATAAACAAAAAAGGTCCCAGAACTCACTTCATGTCAAGCTTTTTACACGAAAAATTATATTCATATATCATTTTGATATATTTTACAATACCATATTTTATCATTTTAATTTATGTAAATATACATAGATTGTAATTACTTAAGCGCAAACATTGTTTCGTCTAATTGATTTTGAAAATGAAAAAAAAGAAAAATTATCAGTAAAAAAAGTATCAGAACGCTGTTCCACCGCATTGAAAAAAACCCTGCATATATTTAAAGGTGGAGACTGACCGAAGCATTTCGTCGTAACGTAACACGTTACGATGCGAGCATTCAGGCAGTCAGTACACCGAGCCGAGCGCTCCATCCATTGTTTCGGATGCTCGTTGATGCTCGCCGCGAGCGATGTTATGACGTTATGTTACGACTAAATGCTCCAGCCAGCCTCCACCTTAACATAAATTCTTATTTATCCTACTATTCTTTAAAGCTAGTATGAAAATATTTCATGGTCAACATGTCTTTTGCCAGATACTGGTACATGTTGCTGCATGTTGTCAAGCGTCTCCCAGTATGTAAAATAATCCTGTTAGGATTTGCATACATTAAAAAAAGCTTTCTAAAATCGACCATAGATGCTGCCGTGAACTCAAACATGAAGCGACGCGAGATTTATGATATTGAAAGCTGTCCCACCGCATTCCCAGATCTGATACAGAAGCATCTAGGCTTCCGGACAGACCCACTCTTGCAAAGCAATTTACTTTTGAACTAATTTACGAAATTTATTGAAAATTGTATCCCGATTTTACTGTGAATGTACATTTAAAAGCTTTCAATATCCCTGTCACTGCCAATCAAAATAAATACAAGTTTGTAAATCCACCACCAATTTTTTTAGTACCCGGTGTAGATTTATGATATATATACGAGTTCCAAAAATTTAAGTGGTGTGGTTGCCAGCCTAAAACAGGTCATAAGTGTAAATAGCCAGACTTCCATTTTGCCTAGAATTTTCACTCATGAATTACATGAAATTATTTATATTTATATTTCATCATACAAATAATTACAAATCACAATAATGTGCCGTCACTGAGTTTTCCCGTGCCGAGGACACATTTTACAGTCTTCTTCTTTTGAGCCCTCTGACCTCCACTGCTAGATATAGGCCTCTTCTCCTTCTTTCCATTTCCTGAGGTCGGTTGCTGCTTGCAGCCAGTTTTGTAACTTTAAACATAAAGAGTAAATCCACTCACGAGTAGGTAAAGGCTATAAAACTTTAAAAGTTGAAGCCTGAGTAGGGTCATGATAAGCGGTGTTGCATAAGCCGTAGCTAGATTTCAGAGTCACTTGGACGGTAGGTTATTAAAAAAATCCTTCATCTATGTTAAAATTTCAGAAAATATGTTTGTTTTTTTATCGAATAGAACGACACGTCAGATTTTTAGACGAAAATTCCGAACACGGAATATTTTCCTGGAAAATAATTTTTCTCGCAAAAAAACTATTTCGGAAATCATGTGCTATTCGTGTGCTATTTGTCTAAGTTTGTCCACCTACAAATGTATTGCCACCCTGGATTGAACCATAGAAAACATAAAATGCTCGAAATTTAAGAGTAAAAATGATTAAATACATTATAATTTTAGAAAGTAAAATATTACAATTAGTTAGTTGTATAATTATAATTTAATTATTCTTGAATGAATCATTGGAAGCGCTCGAGCTTGATAAAAGTTGTATACCTGACGTACACCACGCACTGAAGGGGCGTATGTGGTATTGAATAACTACAATAACATCATAGTCGCATGAAATTCGTCATCAAACACTGTAATGTGTATGTTGGTGTGAGTAAGGCGTAAGCCTGACGTGGTGCACTTTCCTTGGAGGCAAATAATGAGCACTCGAGATTATTTGCCCGGACAATGAATGATTCAGTGTTCTCCGAGAGCTGTTTGAAATAAGGTGCAAATATTTATTAAAAAATAATTCCCGTCAATGTTCGATGCCCGTATATCTTCGTTTCTTGAGTTGGTACCTTTTACTTGCGGTTCGCGGTTGCCTGCTGTCATCACCGTAGGTGACATTTACGACGAAATTATAATGTTTACTCAAATTCGCGTTTAATATATTTAGAAAAATACACAAAATGTTTATTAGGAATTCTATTTTATTTATTGGTGTATTTTTTGGCTCGTTATGTGTTACCGGCGGGTATTTTGGAACTGAATTGAAAGACAGTGAACCGTGTTTTTGCCAGGTATTTAGGTGTTTATAAATAAATAAATAAGTACTCAGTATTTGGTTTCAAAAATATATTTCGTGCTATTTATATAGTTCGTCTATTCTTTTGGATATGTTTTCAAAGTTAGTCGCCGGCGTTAACGTATGTTTTCATTTATATTTCAGCTACAAGGAAATCTCGACGATTGTAGCTGTAATATTGACACCGTGGATTATTTTAATAATGTGAAAGTTTTTCCGAGACTTCAAAGCCTTCTCGTAAAAGATTTCTTTCGTTTTTACAAAGTTAATTTGAATAAGGTGAGTAAAAATAATTGAATAATTAGTTTAAAATGCTATTATGTTTTATTCCAAACTATATCTATATCATTATTTTTCACTTTGCCCGTCCTATTAAGTGTTCTAAGTTATATTCTATATTGAAGTATTTCACCATATTTTCCGATCTAAATTTAATATAGCACATGTAATTATTTGATTTTTTTTGGTAGTCTGCCAATCTTCTTGACATTATTTTTTTAATCAATGGCTGACAAATTTCTTCTTTGCTGTATTTTCGAGGGTTCCCAAATTGCTATTTTTTATTTTTTTTAAATACCTCTCTAGCGATTACTATATTTGAGGTCTATATTTAAAAATCTTTCAAAATATTTATCATAAACTGTATTCTTAAATTACCATTTTTACTAGTGTTTGAACATACTGATTTTTTTTAAGGAACAAAAGGGTAACCTTTATGCATTGATTAATTCCCCTTTTTATGAATTATAGGAGTCTTGAATTAACCAAATTTTTAAATTATTACTTCCAAATATGCTGGAGAAACAGTTCCAATGAATATTAAATGTTTAAATTATTCTTGCAACTGTATTTTTTATTCATTTAATAATGTTTAGTATACAGGATAGTATGAGTAACCCCGATTGTCCTAGCTATTACCTCTTGTCTACCATTCCTCCCTCATTTCCTTTCCCATAAAGCAGTAATATCCTTCACCCTGAGTTTCTTCACTTACATTTTCTGTATCCCATAAAATAGATTCTACTTTTATACCAAAAAAATGTGTAATGCTGGACTGGTTGCCCTTGAAGTATCAACTATAAAATGTGACTCCTGGGTTTCAGCACTAAAGTAAAGAACTACAATATATTCTTATTTTATTTAGTTTATATTTATATTTCATTGGTTGATTACACCGAAATCATAAATAATATAAATAACTTTACGATATTTACTAGGAATTTGTAAAATCTGGCATCAGTAATTCAGCATTAAGTACAGTCATATATATACAAAAATGAATAATTTTCAATTTTATAAAAATGTTCTCATAAGTTGTTTAGTTAGATGTGATAATGGATTAATTAAAAGGCTTATCTTTTATTTATTCAATATTACCCTGGACTGGTACCTGAAGCGGAGGGCTGATCACCTTTCTTTCATGTGTAAACGATCAAGATAACACTGCGTTTATATGACGCAGTGCCCTATGCACCATTGGGGTGCGGATAAGGGTTTTATTATTATTATCTTTTATTAGCTTTTTTTATCTTAAGCCATTTAAGTACAATAATTATATCAAATACAGTATATATAATATTAACATAGTGAATTGGAAGCTTATCTTAGATTTTGAAGTTAAGTAAAACCCAAGATATTCATCGTTCTTGTATGTATTTAATCTCTATGCCAAATAGCTAGACGGACAATGTGAATAATGTAATTTAAGTAGTTATGGTTTTCAAATAAATATAATACACATATATATTTTTACATTTTTTATATGTCAACATAGATGAAGAAGAATATGAAAGTCTGAGTGCAACATTCATCATTCTACCCGTGATGTACGTGTGAAAAGTGATCACTTAACCAGCTTATAACAGGCCATAAGCCCTGTAAATACCCAGTCTTTCATATTCTTCTTCATCTATGTTAAGATATCAAAAATGCCATATAAAATCATGTAGAGAAACCCAGATTTGTGAAGCATTTGGACACACGCAAAATGTTGCAAACAATATTGTATAATCAGCAAACTAAGTTACTTAGAATAAGCTACTTAGATCTTAACAACATTTTGAGTGTGTCCAAATACTTGTTCACAAAATCTGGATTATCTCCAATTACAGGAGTTAGGTCAAATTATAAGCTTAAATAATAAAAATGAAAATGATATTTTCTGGCGTTTCTCATGTGTGTGATTATAATCCAGGATTCGGACCTCACATACTAATAAAAGAGTTTTTGCTTAATAAAAAGCTTCTTTTCATCTCACCAATAGATGCCTCTAGTGAAGTTATAATGATTCAAGAATAATGTTTCACAATTGGTTCATATATATAGAACTTCCAAGAATTTGAGTAGTGTGGTTGTCAATAATGGGTAGAATTGGTGAATGTTACACGTGTGTAAAGTGATCACTTAAACCAGCCTATGACGGTCGTCAGCCCCGTAAATGCCCAGACTTCCTTATTCTTCTCCATCTTTGATGAGATGTCAAAAAATAATACTTAGATCTATTTGTAATGTGAAAACAATTATTGTTTACATTCAGCCATGTCCATTTTGGGCGGACGACAGTCGGTGTGCGATGAGGCATTGCCACGTGGAAGCGTGCCAGGAGAATGACATTCCCGAAGGCCTAAAGGACTACCAGGAACATGTGGAACATGACTTCGAAGATCCTGCTGCTAAGGTAATTAAATTAAATCCTTTTTTAATTGAAGTTTAACTTGCTAAATACCACTATTTAAAAAAAAATCTATTGTCACACATTGCTCACTCCTTTCAAGAACGTCATAAATCAATAATCGTTAATTTTCAGGTGTGCATGTTTTCGGAATGCCCAGAAATTGTACTATATCCCAGCAAAAGCGGCATATTTTCAACTTAATATTTACCCGGTACAGGGCAGAAACTGTTGTTTTTGCATTTTGAAGAAAATGTATTGTTTAATTAATTTTTTAAGTATAATAAATATTTTTCAAATGTTTATTTTAATACCTGTTGCACCGTAAAAAGTTCAATAAGTGGCTTGATATTTATTTTAAATGCATTGTATTATATTTTTAAACTTTAAAAACGATTTCCTGAAAAATCATGTTGTTTGATTTACGACGTTCTTGAAAGGAGTGAACGACATGTTTCTGCATCATTTTCAAACACCGTATGTGAAGCTGTGTCTAAATTTTAGAGTGTCCTTAGAACGTTGAAAGATGAAGAGAGGGAAGGAACTTTCCATCACAAAATATAAAAAAAAACCTAATCTCTATTTTTAAGTACTCCTCGTCTGAAAGATTAACATGGAAATGCACAATAAATAATAACCCAAATAAATGCTTTTAACATATAAACAGCCTTTAAAATGTAAGATTTAAAAAAAAATCCCATACAATTATTTACTCCTTTTGTGATATTATACATAAGCAAGCACATTTGTTTTAATACATGTTTGTTTTCTATTACATTTTAATATATTGCTTCAGCCTCCCATTTAAACCTCTAATGTAAATTTTTATTTAAAAACACTATCACTCCAATGCAGTGCTATATAGACCGATAGATGTGGACTCGAAAAATAATATTGAAATGTATAAAATTGGTTTTGTAATTTAAAACATTTTCTAATTGTCACTTTTAATTCTAGAACACACATTTTTGGGTTACGGCTCTGTTATGGTGGCCCAAACATTATAAAAATATGTATCCTATTAAAATATGTATATATCTCGAATCTCCTAATATTCAATCACTGATGAATTTCAATAATCATTACATTGCGTCCTTATATTTTCACATCTTTATTAATAAATTTTGTATGTTTTTAGTATTCAGAAGCCGCACAGAAGGATTGCAGTTTAGACCACAACGACCAACTAGGATCTATAAACACTACAATCAGTGCTGCTACGTATGAAGAACTTGCCAAATGGCAAGCTCACGACGATGCGCAAGTGAGTTTCAATTATGCACCCATTTTTCAATTAACCAGCCTGGATTTTATTGAACCGCGAGAGACGTGCGCAATCTGCATATACATTATTCAAAACCTGCCTGCACTTATAAATACACATATACACAACCTTTGTGATAACAAATGCATACTATTTATATTATAATATCTGTGATTCTAGTGATTCAAGAACAATGTTTCAAAACCTGCCTGCACTTATAAATACACATATACACAACCTTTGTGATAACAAATGCATACTATTTATATTATAATATCTGTGATTCTAGTGATTCAAGAACAATGTTTCAAAACCTGCCTGCACTTATAAATACACATATACACAACCTTTGTGATAACAAATGCATACTATTTATATTATAATATCTGTGATTCTAGTGATTCAAGAACAATGTTTCAAAACCTGCCTGCACTTATAAATACACATATACACAACCTTTGTGATAACAAATGCATACTATTTATATTATAATATCTGTGATTCTAGTGATTCAAGAACAATGTTTCAAAACCTGCCTGCACTTATAAATACACATATACACAACCTTTGTGATAACAAATGCATACTATTTATATTATAATATCTGTGATTCTAGTGATTCAAGAACAATGTTTCAAAACCTGCCTGCACTTATAAATACACATATACACAACCTTTGTGATAACAAATGCATACTATTTATATTATAATATCTGTGATTCTAGTGATTCAAGAACAATGTTTCAAAACCTGCCTGCACTTATAAATACACATATACACAACCTTTGTGATAACAAATGCATACTATTTATATTATAATATCTGTGATTCTAGTGATTCAAGAACAATGTTTCAAAACCTGCCTGCACTTATAAATACACATATACACAACCTTTGTGATAACAAATGCATACTATTTATATTATAATATCTGTGATTCTAGTGATTCAAGAACAATGTTTCAAAATTGGTTCATGTATATAGAACTTCCAAGAATTTGAGTAGTGTGGTTGTCAATAATGGGTAGAATTGGTGAATGTTACACATGTGTAAAGTGATCACTTAAACCAGCCTATGACGGTTGTCAGCCTCGTAAATGCCTAGACTTCCATATGCTTCTTCATCTTTGATGAGATATCAAAAAATAATAAAATATATGTGCATAATATTCACATCATGTGTGTTTTAATACACTTTTGTTTGATTATTATTAAAATCTGATGCGAGCATCGAATGTTAGGGATCTGGGCGTTAGATTTGTGAGCGCCCTGACATTTCACGAACACATAGAGGCAGTCAGTGGTAATGCATTGAAAATGCTAGGATTTGTTCTGCGTACTGCCAGGGTTTTCGAAAATACCCGCGTGCTGAGAACTCTTTATAACTCCTTGGTGCGAAGTAGACTCGAGAGTGGCTCGATGATTTGGAGGCCACACGAGCTTAAGTACTTTCTTATGGTAGAGAAAGTCCAAAAGAAGTTTTTGAGGTATCTCTACATGAGAGAGTACGGCTACTATCCTTGGCTCTACCCGACCCAGTTTCTCCAGGGTATGCTTGGCTACAATAGTTTAGATACTAGAAGGAATGTGTATTTGATTATCGCATTTTTATCGATTGTTGCGCGGTATGATCGATAATCCTGAAATTATCCGGAGCATTGGTCTGTATGTTCCCGATAGTTACCTAAGACAGCGTCGGCATAGATTGTTTCACATTCCTATACACAGGACCAACCTGCCGATGGTTATGCCTGTAGGAAGAGCTACCGCTATGTTGAACAATATCGCATTGAATATTGATCTGTTCCATGTGTCCGAAGGAGTTTTCCGAAGCGGGATTCTTCTACACCTTTAAGTCTTCTTGCTTACTTTTAATATATACGCCTTGAATATTGTTTGTTATGTATATATTATTTTTTTGTTGAATAAATTGAAATTGAAAAAATTGAAAAAATTATTGAAAATAAGATTATTTAATTTAGAGCAACAGTACTCCTAAAAAGGAGTTACAAATCTAGATTTTCATATCTGTGTCCTTTTTGCACAACAATCTCTCCGCAATCATCAGGATAATACATATTTATCAGGATTTTATGTTAATTATATTCTAAAAATGTTCAGAAACATTATTTTTTATTTGCATTCCACTTATATATTAGTCCCCCTCCGTAATATAGTATAATCAATATATTTGGCTTCCAAACATGAGGCCGCAAATTTGATTCCCAGGGAGGTCAAATAATAAATTTCTCCCATAATATTTATTTAAGTTGTCCGCCTCCGTGGTGTAATGATCAGCGTGTTTAGCTACCGTGCTGGAGGTCCCGGGTTCGATTCCCAGGGGGGGAGGTGAAAATAAATATTAGTGATTTAGCACTGTAATATTTATTTAATTTTACCCTGGACTGGTTCCTGAAGCGCAAGAGTGATCACCTTGCCTTCATGTAATAATGATCAAGATAACACTGCGTCAATTTGATACAGTGCCCTATGCACCATTAGGTGCGGATAAGGGTTATAAATAAAATTTATTTAATATTACCCTGGAATGGCACCTAAAACATATGGCTGATAACCTTTCCATCCTGTATTTAAGAATCAATTATACAATAGATAATTATCATTTATTTTATTTAAAGGATAATTTCTGTGAGATGTCGGATGGAAATGGAGGTGAGGAATATGTTGATTTGATGTTAAATCCCGAAAGGTATACGGGATATAAAGGTGTATCAGCCCACAGAATTTGGAGAAGCATTTACATGGAGAACTGTTTTAGGTAAGTTACAATTCCTCTTAAGAATAAAGAATTAGTGGAAATCCTAAATATTTTTCATCCAACTAAAGGTAATCGGCAAATTAGTTTGAGAATTTTTATATTTATTTTTTACCACTACCACCAACAAACTTTTGTCTGCCTCCGTATTGTGATGTTCAGCACGCTCGGCTACCGTTCTGGAGGTCCTGGGTTCGATTCCCAGGGGGGGGGGGGCAAATATATATTAGTGATTTTTTTACTGCAAAATGTATTCAACATTGCCCTGGACTGGTACCTGAAGTGGAGAGCTGATCACCTTTTCTTCATGTGTTAACAATCAACACTGCGTTTATGTGATGCAGTGCCCTATGCACCATCAGGGTGCGGATAAGGGTTTGAATAAGAAAGACCAACCAAACCTCTATCACCATATAGAGAGCCAATTAATAGATCTTTTAATATACATTTCTATGTTCATAATTCTAGATATAACGGTTTGAGCTTTAGCAATGATATTATATTTATGGTACCAATTTGGTTTACGGTAAAATATATGATGACAGATATTGCTTGTTATAATAACACCTAGTCAAAAAGCAATGTTGATCAACGCCTGCTGAAAGGAAAATAGCAACATTTTAACCTTTCCGGGAGTATAGACATAAATGAACGTCTGTGCGAATTTTCCTTAAAGGAGTATCGACGTTAATGAACGTCAAAGTCCGTCTGTCAGTTAGTATGATGTAACTTATATGGCAATGACATCTGTGGATATTTGCGTGTAATTTTCTCATAGTTGAAAAATAATTTAAAGAGGTATTTAAAAAAATATATTTATTTTAAAATACTTTCTATCTTCATAATACATAGATTTAATGAAGAAAAAATTTTTTTCATGTAAAAAGAACCCACTCCACAGAGAAAGTCGGACATCAATTTTTATACTCCCGGAAAGGTTAAAATCATTGCAGTATGTATAATAAGATTTTCTTTATTGTTTCTTGTAACGAAATTGTTTATTTATTTTAGAACAAAAAAGAGTATCTTTCCATACATCGATAGCACTGACTTGAGTAATATGTGTTTGGAGAAGAGAGTTTTCTACAGAGTTATATCCGGTCTGCATACCAGTATTAATATACATCTTTCCTCAAAATATCTTCTATCGGGTAAGGATTATTTCATTTACTTTCTTCATTTTAACATTCATCAGAATCGGTCAGTACTATCAACTTGTTGATCAAAATCTAGGTTCAGATCTTTGCCAGTATCAATAAAAATCTGTGGGAAGTACCTTAATCGCTCGAGTAATTTTATTAATTTCATCAATTGAGTCACTTTGTGGTAAAATCTATCCATTTTTAATTAATGTTTTACTTAGTAAATACATATAACTTTTTTTTAAAATCCAATGTGACACGTGTTTCGATGCATTCCGCATCATTTTTAAACACCGTATGAAAATGGATTTTAAGAAAAAGTGGTATTTATTAATTTCATTGATTGATTCGGCAGTCACTTTGTGGTAAAACCTATCCATTTTCAATTAAAGTTTTACAACAAAACCCCCTATTGTCTATGCTTCCACTAATAAGAAATAAAAATAAAAAATTAAATAAATAAATAAAACTTAGAAACAGCTCGGCTGTCCAAACTTAAAACACAGTAAGAGACATTTTTTTTAAAAACGTTTATTTGCATTTTTGGAGTAAGTAGATTTTACTTAGTCCAAAAATGCAAAAAAAAAAAAATTGTATATACAGTTGCGCTTCGGTACCTATTAGCTCTGTTAATATTGAATGCTGACAGCCAAAAGGGTTTAAGTAACAAATGGCTACTTTTAAGGAGACTCATTTTAATCACATGTGTACCGTACATTGTATAGCCAAGAATATATTAAACCTAATTATTATAAAAATAGTATAGCTACTCAACAATGTGAAAGTATGCTTCCAATTTGTCTTCTAAAATGTTGCGATTTGTTACTCATGCTCTTTTGGCAGGCTATAGATGGTATTAATTAAAATATGCTCAAAATTCTCTCAAATTGTGTGATTTCAAACAGATTTTAATTTAGAATAAATAGTGCAAATAATTATAAATCAAATATTATAACATTGCTTTGCGATGTGTGTACTGTGCACATGTGTTCATGTGTGCTCAATTATAAAAATAATTTGACTGCATATTTGTTCAGCCTTTGCAGTTTATGGAGCTATTAACCGGAAACATGTTTTAGGATATTCACATTAACACATTTAAGACAGGAAACGCGGAATTCACGTGATCAATAAACTTTGTGTAGCTGAAGGGAATGTGAACCCACTTGATTTTATAATCAAATAATATTTAATAACTAGCTAACTAGAGACAAATAAACAGTTTTTTTTTGTTGAAATGTGGCTTTTATATCCTCTATAACTAATTGCATTTTTTTTAAATTACCTAACGTCCAAGTGACTCTGAAATCTAGCTACGGCTTATGCAATACCGCTTATCATGACCCTACTCAGGCTTCAACTTTTTAAGTTTCATAGCCTATGCCTACTCGTGAGTGGATTTACTCTTTATGTTTAAAGTTACTTTAATTTCATGTAATTCATGAGTGAAAATTCTAGCCAAAAACAATCGCAACTAATTGCAAGCAAGAAAATATAATATTTGAAAAACTCAGCTCATGTTAAGCACAGTATTGTGAATAATTATGTCTTAATTATATGCACTTTTTGTTTTTTTTTGTGTCTATAAATTTGATCAAAATTTTTGATAAGTTTTCAAGTTATAGTTAATTCACTGAATATATTTTTTAACTAGGGCTTTGTTTTAACAAAAAAGATCCCGGAACTCACTTCATGTCAAGCTTTTAACTAAATATAAATATAGATGAAAAAATAAAAAAAAGTGCTCAAAAGTCGTTCCACCGCGTTATTTAAAAAAGTCCTGTTTTTAACTAATTATTTTGTAATAATTTCCGCCAGCTTTAGTGTGTTAAATAAATCTACAAAAAATTGATTTTACTAACTCCTTAATGTAAACCTACAAACTACACACACGCACGTATGCGTGCGCGCACGCACACAAACAAATAGTATTATATTCTACAGAAATACTACCATATACCCCAGTACTTATCTGGGCAAGGGTGACGCTTACATATGTGACAATAACACTCCTTATCATTCATCTTTCACTTTGTTTAATACCACTTTACACAAAGTGAACGATGAATGATAAGGAGAGTGTTATATTACCATACCACAAATTTAACGATGCTTTTAATACACAAAATATGTGACAATGCTGATTGGAAGGCCCTAATTTGTATGGTATAGAAGGGCATTATAATAGTACAAAACAAATTCTACTACTGCCATTATTAATTTCTGATATCGCTCACTCCTTTCTAGAACGTCATAAATCAAAAAACTTGATTTTTCAGGAGAACGTTTTTAAAGTTTAAAAATATAATACAATGTATTAAAAATAAATATCAAGCCACTTACTGAACTTTTTATTGTGCAACACATCTTTTAACCTGAAGGTTTTTTCTCCATTTAAAAAATATTAAGTTTATTAAAAAAAATATTTAAACAATACTTTTTCTTCAAAATGCAAAAACAACACTTTCTGCTCTGTAGCAGGTAAATATTATGTTAAAAATATGCCTCTTTTGCTGGGATAAAGTACATTTTCTGGGCATTCCGAAAACATGCACAACTGAAAATTGTCGATTTTTGATTTATGACGTTCTTGAAAGGAGTGAGCGATGTATGTAAACATTCTTCTGTCTTTCTCATAATAAATTGCTAAGATTTTTTATTATTAATTTATTTCCTATTCTATTCTTATCTGCATGACTAGTTAAGGGTTAAATACATTGGATATAATATTTTTTTTTTTTTAGAAAAACAAGGTTTGGATTTTTCGGCATCCGCCGTCAGCGAGTGGGGTCCAAATCTAGAAGAATTCCAGCGCAGATTTGACCCTTCGCAGACAAATGGAGAGGGACCTTACTGGTTGAAAAACTTGTACTTCATCTACCTGCTGGAAATGAGGGCCTTAGCTAAAGCTGGCCCGTATTTGGAAAGGGTTGAGTACTTTACTGGGAATGACGTTGAAGATTCTGAAGTTAGGGCTGCAATAAAAAATTTACTCGGGGTGGTCTAGTAAGTATATCATTATTTAATTTAATTTATATTTCTTTAGCATTATCGATAAAATTAAGAAAGGTGTGTTGAGATGGTTTGGACATGTAGAACGAATGAGTGAGGAAAGAACGGTAAAACAAATTTATGAGGCGAATGTAATTGGAAAAAGGAGCAAAGGAAGACCGAGAAAAACATGGCACAATCAGGTATGCCAAATACTTGAAAGTGGTCAGGTTAGGAGTCGTAATAATCGGCGGGTATGTATGAGGGGATGCATGAACGTGGAAGAGGCGAAGAATGTTTGCAAAGACAGAGTGGTGTGGTGTTCTATTCTCTCTGCCTCTCTGTTAGTTAGTTAGTTCTTTAAAGCTAGATTCACACGTTCCATCCATTTTTTCAGCGATTTAGAGTCAGAAAATATCAGTGTGAGTATTGTTTATTTTCTTACACTCACTAACCAAACCTCAATCTTCTTCTTTGACCCCTGTCTGCGCCCAAATGGAACATAGGGCACCACATGAGATTGACAAAGTGTTAAGTTAAATGCCAGGCGCCATGGCGTAGTTGGGTAGACGCTCGACTGCAAAATTGGCGTCGCGGGTTCGATTTCCGCCAATTGCAAAACGAATTCAAGAAAGATTTATTTTCTATTGGTTTGGGTATTTGTGATGTATTTTTCACATTTACCTTCCCTATCCTTACTATCCTACCTGCAAACAAGCCTCTAAAAGGAGGCTTTGTAGGTTCTTCCTTTAAAAAATAGAAAAATAAAAAAGTGCTTGAAAAATTTGAACTAATTAGTTTTTCGATCAATTGTTTTAGTTCTTTTCCTGATCATTTCAATGAGAGTGTAATGTTTGCTGGTGGAGAGCAGGCGTTAAAGCTGAAAGATGAATTCAAACAACATTTCCGAAACATATCCCGAATAATGGACTGTGTGGGGTGTGATAAATGTAAACTATGGGGAAAATTACAGGTAATTATATTTATTTATAATTTTCAATCCTTATAGAAGTAATATACCGTATAATGTATTTGCGTGAACCTTAAACCTAAACCCTGATGATCATTGTCATGATTTTTAGAAGAATCTTATTGTTTCATGTTTATCAACAATTATATTTCCACTTTAAAGCATAATTGGAACTTCAATTGTGGAATATTTGGTAAAATAACATAAAAGAGCTGGTAGCGTGACAACTGTGATAATCAGGACTAAGCAGTAACTCCAATGTCATTCTGAATTTATTATCTACCATATATTGAAGTACATTAGTTAGTCAAATATGTATTCATTGTGTAAAATTACTATTCTTCTTCCTCTTGTGCCATATCCTATCGGAAGTTGGCTGTCATTATTTTGACTTTTATCTGCCTTATGGCCCCATAAAATATTTATTTTGAACTGCACCCGTGTCTATCAGATTCTGGAGTCATAGGATGTGGCGTTTTCCTATGCTCCCTTTTCTGTGTGTTTCCCCTGGATAATGAGTTGATTGATCTTATTAATGATCCTCTCATAATACATCCGAGATATTGTATCTTCCAATATTGTTATTTTGACATATATCTCACTCCTTTCAAGAACGTCATAAATCAAAAATTGACAATTTTCAGTTGTGCATGTTTTCGAAATGCCCATAAAATGTACTATATCCCAGCAAAAGCGGCATATTTTAAACTTAATATTTACCCGCTACAGGGCAGAAAATGTTGTTTTTGCATTTTGAAGAAAAGCTATTGTTTAATTATTTTTTTAAATATACAAAATATTTTTCAAATATAGAAAAAACCTTCAGGTTTTACCTTAAAAGATTTGTTGCAAAGTAAAAAGTTCAATAAGTGGCTTGATATTTATTTTTAATACATTGTGCTATATTTTTAAACTTTAAAAACGTTCTACTGAAAAATCAAGTTTTTAGGTTTATTACGTTCTTGAAAGGAGTGAGTGATATGTTAAAGGACTTCAATATTTTTAATTTTTATTTTAATGTAATATTTGACTATGTAATAGTATTGGGTATTTTATTTTGCATTTGTCCTAGGTTCACGGTTTGGGTACGGCTCTTAAAATATTGTTCTCTGGTAAATTCGATGGCGTGGACCCGATGAGTGGCAAACTCCCAATACGTCACAAAAATCAATTTCAATTGGAAAGGAGTGAAATTGTAGCATTGTTGAATGCGTTTGGAAGGTTAGACATTTATTTCAAATTTACATAATACATAACCTCATTTTTTTAAATGTCTTCCAGACCCAAAGTTCAAATATATTTTTTTTAAATATTTGATAAATTTATGTATCATTAATCTGAAAATAAAGAAATATGTTTTTATGAAATATTTAAATACACTTACATGTTCTAAAAAAGAAAATCAAACAATGCTCAAAAATATACATATATCATCACAGTTTCACACATCGGCATATATGTAATGTGATCCGAGTTTCTGTTTAAACTTAATTAAATATTTTCATTCTTGCTTTTTTTATAAAAATGATAAATATTCTTATAATGGAAATGATGAGTTTTGACAGAAAACATAATTGCTCTTTTTATTTACATACATGCAAACTTGACAATAATAATTTCTTTTCTGTTTCAGATTATCAACAAGTATTAGAGAATTGGAAGATTTTAGAAAAATGCTCCGGTAACATGAGAATTTTTTTTAAAATGAATTATATCTCAATGGTTCTGAAAAAAACTCATTTTGGTAATTTTTATTTTTCAATAATCTTTACTATCACAAATGAATCACCGTGATAATATTTTTTTATTTAAAAATATTTTAAATTTCAGAATTCTTTCGTCAGAACCATTGATTTTATGTTTACAATCGGTAAATTACTTAAAAGAATAAAAATACTTGTATAATTTCAATGCTCACATACTAAAATGAATGCATAATATTGAAACACAAATCTTAGCAATATTTCTTCAAATTACAGGTAAAACTACACATTGTTCGTTTTATATAAAAATATACATGTTTTTCTATATAAATGTGTATATTTACATTATTTCTCAATCATACATATTTCCAAAAGGTAGATTTTTTTTCTAAAAGATCAAAAAAAATTGGAAAAAATATTTGTGACTTTGCTATTGATTTCTGTATTTAATATTTACCTTTTAACTACAGATTGAATTTCATTAGTCTTTATTAGTCATCATCTAGATGATGATTTTAATTCCTTAATTAACCGCTCTACCCATATGAATGTATAGGATACGTCCGCTTTATTATCATCCGAACGCAACAAGCTACATTGTATCCAGTATGTTCAGGTACAAAATTATATACCTGCAACCGCAGAAACGTTTGTAGTAAGTTAAATTGTTCCTACTTGCCCTATTCATACGAATATTTCATACAGCGCGTTTAGTATTTTGAGGTCATTATCGCTGGCTACCACATTTGCAGAATGTGTAATAACGTTTTTTTTTTAATTTATTTAAAGGAATAACCCGCAAAGCGTCTATTTTAGATGCTTATCTGCAGGTAGGATAGTAAGGATAGGGAAGGTAAATATGAAAAATACATCACAAACACCCAGACTAATTGAAAATAAATCTTTCTTGAATTCATTTTGCAACTGGCGGGAATCGAACCCGCGACGCCAGTTTCGCAGTCCAGCGTCTACCCAACTACGCCACGGCGCCTGTCATTGATTGATATATTATATTTAATACGAAATATATTTGTAGAAATTTTATATTGAGAGCCTCTTACTTGCAAAGGATGTAAAAAGCTTCATAAATGATCAAAAAAATTTGCCTGGTACATCGTAAAATTTAAATAAAGAATTATTTTTATTGACAAATTTTATACAAAAATTTTCAAGGATTTTTTTCCTACCTTTTTAATAATAACCCAAAGGTAGGGCGGTTGAAGGTTAAAAAAATATAATTCTACGATTGACTTATGTCATTTGATGGGTCATTTATTCACTTCTCAATTATTACATTCAACCATGATTTTTATTGTCAATAGTAACTCCCAAGTAGTGAATATTGATTTTTATTCCTTGTGTATTTGTGATATTTTTCTACGGCAACTAATTATTTGGACATTTACTAAATTCAGAAATGATATTTAATATTGATATTCAGTAATTCAAGTTCTTGGTCAGATTTTTTAAATGTAATTTGAGAAATTTGTTTAAAATTCTGGTCATTTAATTTACTATCTGGTGGTCTCTTGCGCACTGATCAGTGGATACTTACCATTTTTATGCATACTGACCATTTTGATATGCGCTGACATTTAAAAAAAAAAATGAATGTCAAAAATGCCGCATTAGAAACTGACCAAACACATAGCCATTTTTAGTACTATTGTATTGTCATCTGTCCTACTACTAATATTCGGTACTGAACTTTAACCTGTCCGGGAGTATGGCCGTACATGTACGGCCATACCAAATTTTCCTCAAAGGAGTATAGCCGTACATGTACGGCCAATACAAAATATGATTTATGACATGATTTATATCAAAACATGTTTAAAAATTATTTACGGCAAAATTATCGATGCTTCGATAAATCATGTTTACTGGTGTAATTTAAAAAAGTTTATAAGCATTGACTATAATTTAAAATTACAGTAAGTTTAAAAAATAAAGCAAGAAAACTGACTCCCCAGATATAGTTTTGTCCGCAGAAATTCACTCCCGGACAGGTTAATAATATGCAACTTAGTTATTGTTCTAACACTTTTTTCTCTTTATGTTAAATTCGCTGCTTGGTTTTTTTTATATCGCATATTTATCTGCTGTTTTTTTTTTCAAAATCATAATGTTTTGTATACTTATGTTCCGTAGGTTATGTTCACTTTTTATTTGAAGTAAAAATGTACTTGAGTATTTCATTACATTTTAAATTTATTTAATGACTGACCATTCCTATATATTTACTGTACTACTTAAGTACTTTAGGTAATAATTTCCTTGTACATATTTTTGTTATTAGATTTAACACACAGTTACATGATTAGATCGACATGTCCAGTCAATATACATGGGTCTATAGAAATTCTACTTTACACAATAGCATTTCTACATTTTCTACAGTTTTTTACACGCAATAATAAAATAGTAAATACATACAGATAGGTATTTAAAAATTGGCACCATAAATACTATTTTTGTAATATTTTAGTCACCAATTTCATGATTTTTCTAATTGTTACACAAAATATTGATGCCTTTTCGGACAAACATATTAAATACATATAACATTTTGGAAAATCTACTTAAGTCAAAGTTTTTTATAAGAAGAAAAAAGTTTAATCTACTAATTATTTAAAAATTTAAAGATTAATCAATTCTTTGAAAGAAGTTGTTTGTTATCTATTCTATAATTTCACAAAATAGTTTTGTTGTTCAAATTGTTTTTTTAACTTTTAAACTGCACTCCAGGAAAATTAACCACGGTTTAATCAATATGTTTGTACGCTAAGGTATCAATATACCCTTTCATGTGTGTGTGTTTAATCTGTATATTATTTTATTTTTATTATAGTTTATTGTTATAGTACATACATCACATTACTGTTTGTTTAATGGAAAGTATTAGAAACATTTATCTTACCACAATGTACATCTAACTATTTATTTATATGACTGTATTTATTGATGGAATTTGCAAAATAAAATTAATATTGACTGTTTCTTTGACAGCAATTATGTAAATCTATTTGTATCCATGCAAAATTATAACATCAATTCCGGTATTGAGTCTAGCCTTTACTATATGTAAATGTAGTAAATATTTGATTTCAACATTAGTTATTAAGAAGTCTGTCACTATCCAACAACTTGCTAACACACAGTATAATGTGTATTGGATATTATATTAATTTATAAATTATTTTTAACCTTCGAGTGCTCGCGTAATGATTGACCACGTGCTTAGTCTTTGCCACAAATAATGTGCATATCGTTATCGATACTGTAAGAATACATAACTCAATTTTCCTTGTAAGAGGAACCTTTCTACTTGTTACCGTCTCTTGTATCATTTTTTTTTACTAATACGGAGGCTGTTCAATAAAGTAAATTTTCTTTGATATTGTTTGCTCAGTATTGCCAACCGAACATCGGTAGAACATTAAACAAACTAGAAAGAAAAAACAAAACTCTGTTCTGTTCTCTCCACACTTTTCATCCGCATATATTTATTACTTTCTTGATTTGGCTATCTTTTTTTGTTGTTGAATTCACATGCTGCCATTCGAGTGAAACATCTGCACATTACCTATGCACAAACAAACTATGTATGGTTTGGTTCCGTGACAGACGCTCTTCTTTGCGAACACCTAAAGCTAATTTTCAGTGTCTCTAGACACACGACGTTTGCGAAAAAAATGCATCTCCATGTGAATTCTTCTATAAACAGGACTTGACGCACGACAGTTGCTTGTCACTCGTGATCACGCGTGATCTAAGGTTAACAATATGACAATTATGTACAATAATTCAAACATTACAGTTATGGTATAATTAAGTCAAATGTCGGCAAATTTAACTTTACTTCGGTAACATTACCTCACTGACGTCATAAATCAAAAAACTTGATTTTTCAGGAGAACGTTTTTAAAGTTTAAAAATATAACACAATGTATTAAAAATAAATATCAAGCCACTTATTGAACTTTTTACTATGCAACAGATCTTTTTAGGTAAAACCTGAAGGTTTTTTCTCCAATTGAAAAATATTTAGTTTATTTAAAAAAAATAATTAAACAATACCTTTTCTTCAAAATGCAAAAACAACATTTTCTGCCCTGTAGCGGGTAAATATTAAGTTAAAAATATGTCTCTTTTGCTGGGATAAAGAATATTTTCTGGGTATTCCGAAAACATGCACAACTGAAACTTGACAATTTTTGATTTATGACGTTCTTCAAAGGAGTGAGCAATATGTAAAGTTGAATTTACCAGCATGCTGCTTTTTTTAAAATATGTGTTGTGTATTATTAAATTTTATAGATAATATGAGTCAAGTCAAGGTAACTCAGCCAAAATGTATTTAGATTTTATGACGGCTAGCACAATACATACTTTATTTATTACATGTAATTAAATTATTCTATTGCTACATATTATAATTGGTGTGTAGTCTGAAATGCTCTCTCAGATAACAGTTATACGCATATTATTATTTATGTGTTATAATATCTTCGTTTCGAGTTTAATTTATTTTTTCCTAAGCCTTTAAATTAATCTCTCCACGACTTTATGAAACAAACTCACAATATTGAAATTTATTTATTAATCCCTATCTACCCCCACTAATATTTTTTTTTTCGTTATAGGCATAATATTTATTTTTAAAAAGAGGATTTTTATTATTAGAATATTTATATATTTTTGAAAATCATTATTAATCAAATAATTGACTCCCAAATTATTGTAATGTACAAAATATTAAAATTAGGAAAAGTCAGAATTACAAGTATCGAGTATTTTTGTTGTTGTCAATGATGAATTCTTTTACTAAAAGAATTTACTTTCAATGATTTAACTTATTAAAATATTTTATAATTTCGACCTACATAATTGTAAGCTCTCTGGTTTCCTTTTAGTTTAAAAAAAAGTATTATAGTCAACAGAATTTTATGCATTAAATAATTGTCAATTAGAACAGTCTGGAAAAAGAAAAAATTAAATGGAGCTGTATATGTATTATTTTAAATACATTTATACATATAATTACATCCATTGGATTCTGGTATTAGTTATATGTAAAATGTATTGTTTTAATTGGGTTCACTTAATGACTTCGTTACGAATTACAAATTGCAAACAACAGAAGGCAATAATAATACTGTTTTGTATTTGAACCCATGCTATATTTTAATTTATATTCTAGGTATATTATATAATTTTCGAAGAATCGTAATGAAGAGGAGCTAAATCATGTGTATTAGTTTTGTTCTTATAAGCTGCACAGTTCTGGTTTTATAACTTGTTATGCCAAATTTACTGCAGTGAGATGAAATATATTTTTATTTTAATATTTTTAAAATGTTGCTGTGATATTCCATGTATCTTTGAAAATATTATATCCGTTATTAAAAATAATTTATTTTGGAATTATTCTTTCACTTACCTTTGTTACTTTCCTATCTATCCATTGATCTCTTCCTACTTCCAATTCTACCCTTTGACTGGAAATTTTTAATGAATATTATATTTGAAAAGGGGAGGTTTTTTGCTTCAAACATATGATATTAAGATATGTTTGAAGCGTACTAAATTATACCGAAATTGGGCGACAGAGTCCACTACAGTCCATACACAGAGCCTCCCTGCGAGAATATTTCTACATTTAACTACTTCATAAAATAATACGGAGGAATCTGTTTTAGTTATTTCTTATGGGTATGGGCAAATGTGTATAGGCCCACTTGTTGCCCGTATGTGGTATGGGCAAAGGGTTAATGTAAGAAAATGGACGAAAAGGGTTGTTTGGAACCTTTATTAAAATAAATCTGCGTTTGTCAGACTGATGAGATTACTTTAGACTACATGTTAGATTTCATATATGGATATGTAAAAAGTAAAATATTGTTTCTCATCTAAATTTATTACTTTACTTTCAATAATTTTATCCAAGACTATTTTACATTTTAACGTATTTGTTATATTATATCACAGTTTTGTTAATTTTAAGTCAGCATTTACCTATGTTTTACTAGATTTAAAAAAATCATTATCCCAAGAAAGACCTACAGATTTACCTGTAGACCTGTAGATTTTTTTGTGATTCAATTTAACAACTAACCCCGTTAATTGTAATATTTATCCATTACAAAATCTGTATATATATTATTTTCGTTCCTGTCAGCTGACAGCTACGGCCATAGAAATATAAATTAATTATAAGTAACTTACGTCAAAGTCGGAAATCAGTCAAAATGTGTAGCGTCGGCGTATTTTTAAACAAATTATATGTAATTTATTAGCATATTTTTACATGTGATTATAACAGTAATAATTTCTGGAAAGGTTTTTATTTTATATTGTGTATGTGTTTAATACAATATATTCATGTTGTATTGACAAGAAGTTTAGACAAATTATTCGATCAGTATTTTAATTCACAAATAAGGATGTCTCAGGTTCCAGAAATAATAATATGGTAAATGTGGCATTTATCAAAGAATACTATTTTTAGAATATAGCTTGGATGTGCAATATGCAGTACTTATTTATACAATAAACAATTTGCCACATGATATTTAGAATAATCGACTAGTTGGCAAACAAAGAAACACTTGTCACAATATGGCAGTTTTCTGATGCTTTCTCTCATTATAGTCATTCTTCACTGAATATAAAACGGGTTGTTTGTATTTCATGTTCTAATCCGTAATAAATGTTGTTTTACAGCCTATTAACTATATCATGCATTGGGACAATATATATTTTCTCTCATATGTTCCAAGGAATATTGGTTGCCTCTGGACAGAGTGCTTATTTTCACGAAACAGAATATGCCTGGATATTTAGACTAGGCATAAATTGTTTTGGATATGCGTCAATATTTGTTACCGGATTTCTGATTCATAAATATGTCAGGAAAACAAAATACCTGGAAAGAGCTGGTAAGTGATAAATGCTTCACCCATTTATATTTATTTTATATTTTAAATTTTAAACCCTTATCCGCATCCAATGGTGCATAGGGCACTGCATAACATAAACGCAGTATTATCTTGACCGTTAACACATAAAGGAGAGGTGATCAGTACTCCGCTTCAGATGATGGTCCAGGGTTATATTGAATAAATATTTCAGTTGAAAAAAACTCTTATATTTATTTGACCCCAGGATTACCAAAAGCAAGCGCGTTGATATCAAACAGCAACGTCACTTCACAACCAGTGTCCGAAGACAGTAAATATAATTTTATTTGTGTTTTGCATTGTTTATTTATAAATAAGTTGTGTTTAGTTTTTTATTTATTTCAAACCTATTTTAATATGGACTTTAATATAAAGGACTTTCAGCTTTCACGGACACCCTCTCCCCCAATTAGTCTGTCATATCGGGGTTTTTTTTTTTTTTAAATATAATTTTTTAATTAATATAAAGGACTTTCAGCTTTCACGGACACCCTCTCCCCCAATTAGTCTGTCATATCGGGGTTTTTTTTTTTTTTTAATATAATTTTTTAATTAATATAAAGGACTTTCAGCTTTCACGGACACCCTCTCCCCCAATTAGTCGGTCATATCGGGGTTTTTTTTTTTTTTTTAAATATAATTTTTTAATTAATATAAAGGACTTTCAGCTTTCACGGACACCCTCTCCCCCAATTAGTCGGTCATATCGGGGTTTTTTTTTTTTTTAAATATAATTTTTTAATTAATATAAAGGACTTTCAGCTTTCACGGACACTCTCTCCCCTAATTAGTCTGTCATATCGGGGTTTTACTCTACATTAATTTGTAACTTTTCTTTTTTAGAGTCCGGATTCTTTCCAAAGGTTGTGCGTCATTGTTTCGAAGAGCCCGATGCCGATAGATTACCCGACACATTGAAAAGTGAAGCAGAAATAGGGAGAAGTGCCTATAAGGAGGGTTTGTTACTTGCCGGGTGCTTTATTGGTCTTATGGCCTCTTATCTTACTTGGGGGCTCTTGCAAGAAAAAGTTATGACACAGGTATACAGTACATTTAGTTATTGGTTAAGAAGAAGTGGCGTACCCGTGATAAATTTTTCTTTTTCTTCTTCTTCGTCATTCTATAGATCCTAAAGATCTATCTGTGCCGCCACCTGTTGCTCTTGGAACGTTGACTGCCAGCTATCTCTGCATCTTTTCGGGGGTTTGCCTGGGTGTCTACGTCCTTCGGGGTTTCCTTGAAGGGCGATAATTAGAAGTCTGTCTTCTGGCATTTTGTTTACAAACCTGCTTATTCCTTTTTATGGCAGTGCACAACGGAGTCCTGGTTCCAACTCTAATGTATGGAAGTGAAACATGGAGTTGGCAAAAGAAGGATGAAAGTAGACTGAATGCAGTCGAAATGCGATCTCTCAGAAGAATGTGTGACAAAACGATGTATGATAGATGTGCGAATAGTGAAATAAGGAAGGAATGCAAAGCTGAGATAAGCATTATCGATAAAATTAAGAAAGGTGTGTTGAGATGGTTTGGACATGTAGAACGAATGAGTGAGGAAAGAACGGTAAAACAAATTTATGAGGCGAATGTCAGCGGGAAAAGAAGCAGAGGAAGACCGAGAAAAACATGGCACGATCAGGTATGCCAAATACTTTAAAGTGGTCAGGTTAGGAGTCGTAACAATCGGCGGATATGTATGAGGAGATGCATGAACGTGGAAGAGGCGAAGAATGTTTGCAAGGACAGAGTGGTGTGGCGCTCTATTCTCTCTGCCTACCCCTGCGGGGAAGCGGCGTGATGGTTAGTTAGTTTAGTTTAGTCTTATTCCTGTATCGCCTTCGTTGTCATCCCATCCTCACAATATCTCCCTTTTTACACATGCTCCGGATATCAGTGTTTCTTACGCGGTCTCACAACATGTATCTGTTAATAAGATTGAGGAATTCTTATCTCAGAGGCTCAAAGTTTTTTTCTAATAGATTTTGTTTTAGAAGTATCTACTCTTGCCTCAATTCCATAACTGACTATTGTTGACCACATTTTTTGTATATCTTCATTTTACTCTCAATTCGCATGTGTTTGTTCCTCCACACTGAATTTCTGAGGCCTCCGGATATAGCTGCAGCCTTATCGAGTTGTTTTAGTGTCTCACCATAGAGATCACCGTTGCTGCTAATGTCAACTCCAAGATACTTAAATTCCATCACTTTTAATAAATTTAATTAGTAATAAATGTTAACTATTTATGAAGGGTACTCATTGGTGATTCATATTATGTATTATATTCCACACAGTGAATAAAAGCAATAATTTATGTGCCCATAAATTTGTATTTGAAAGTAAAAGGAGATTGTTATGCAAGCATTTTGAAATTAATATCACTTTATATCAATTGTTGTTATTTTATGAATAATAATCCTTTAATGATAAGTACAACAAGAGCTTGATAATATTTGATTAGACAACAACAAAAAATATTCAGAGCCAGGAAATTTGTTAGAAAACAATGTTTTCAAAGATTCGTATTTTTTCCCCGCAAAATAACAATAGCAGTAAACATTTTTTCCCCACTTTTCTAATTATTTAATTTTGAACTTAAGGTGATGTGTTTTTTAAAAATTTCAACAATTCGTTTTGAATTATCGAAAGTAATGCATAAAAATTGTTGGAGGGACCAGAATTTCATAAATAATTATAACAAAGTTATAATTTGAAATTCATTAGTCATTTGGACAATGATGATTCATTGTCCAAAGAAATGAGCATTTACTGTGAGAGCCTTTCTTTTCCTTATACATTAAGTCTCGAAAAATAAGCTGTTAGCTTCGTAACTGGTAGACATTATAATTAAGTTACAATAAAATATTTATAGTGATTTTAAAACAAAATTATATTTTAAGTGTAAAATGGAAAATCTCAAAGTTATTGCTTCAAATAAAAATTATACATTTAATTTGTTTCAGAACTATGAAAATGAAAATGGCAAGGGACGCTTCAAGGATTCGCAGTTTCTTGTATTTGTAAATAGAATATTGGCCTTTATAATGTCTGGGATCTATATATTGACTACCCGACATCCCCGCCATAAGGCTCCATTATACAAATATTCCTTCTGCTCCTTTAGTAATATTCTCAGCGCGTGGTGCCAATACGAGGCTCTCAAATATGTCAGCTTTCCAACTCAGGTTCAATTTTGTATTTATTCAATTACATTACTCAAAAAGTCAACCTCAGCAGAAAAAAAAGCACAGTAGACTTTCGATTTACTAGAATGGGCAGAAAATGAGTTTCGCTGCTAACCCAACGTACAATTAAAAAATATGTAATTATTTCAATGTATACGACAGCAATAACATCTTGAATTACCATTGGATTACATCATTTTTCAGCATTCTGAAATAATAAAAAAAAAATTGAAATGAAAGTGGGTGAATAACACATAGTACAAATTAATTGAAACAATTATATTTTATGCACTGTCTTAAAAAATATGTAATATTTTCGATAACAGTCAAATATCTCCTTTTATGTAGCTACTTTATTATGATTTTCGTATAATCCTAGTAAATCAATATTCTGCTGGAATTTTATTCAATTCTTTGTGATAAATTTTATATATGATATCAATTACCTTCATGAAATATACAATGTAACATAAGAAAAAGAAACATATATTGATACATTTAATTTACAGGTTTTGGCCAAAGCGTGTAAGATAATCCCTGTAATGATGATGGGAAAGATGATATCTCGTAATAAATATGATTATTATGAGTATGTTACAGCTGGTATGATATCATGTGGAATGATTTTCTTTATGATTGGTAGCAGTGACGATACTAAAGGTGTGGATGCAACTCTTTATTTCTAAATACGAAATGTAAAATATTTTTTAGAATAGACCATAAATTAGTTATTGTTTCAAAATAACTTAATAAAATTTGTAAAAATATAAAGTAACTAATTGAATTATATATATATATTTTTAAAACAGTGCTTTATTTATGCTGTGGTGCGACAAAACTTACAAATATATATATTTTTAAATTAATGAATTAATAATTTTACCCAAGAAACTTTGACTCAGGATTCTGCAAAACTATCCACGGGACCATAACCCAAATCAATATTTGCAAATATTTTAGATTTAATAATAATAATAAAACCCTTATCCGCACCCCAATGGTGCATAGGGCACTGTGTCATAAACGCAGTGTTATCTTGATCGTTTACACATGAAGGAAAGGTGATCAGCCCTCCGCTTTAGGTACCAGTCCATGGTAATATTGACTAAATATTACAGTGAAAAAATCACTTATATTTTATTTTACCCCTTTTGGGAATCGAATCCGGGACCTCCAGAACGGTAGCCGAGCGTGCTGACCTTATTACACTACGGAGGCGGACACGGATTTTAGATTTAACAACTTTCAATTTGTTCTATCATTTTTGTGTTCGTTTCAAATTTACTAAAATGTACATGATAAAAGTGAGTAGTTTATGTTTATTTTTTTTCCATTCGAAAAATATTTATTTTCAAACAAACAGCTGCGATGATTAGTAAAGCCCTCTGTAGACAGATGTCAGGCTAAAGTGTCAACATAGTTGCCCTGTGTTTTTGGAGATTTTCCTGTTATTTATCTATTTAACCTATTATTTCTACTAAACATATTGATACCGTAGTTTTTTTTCTTTGAAAAAAAAGCTGCAAAAAAGTCATAATTTTGTAAAATATAATTGAAAAATTGTAAAAGAAAAACAATTGTTTTTTACCACTTGAGTTTATTTTATTAAAACCACTTGTTTTGGAACTTTTATTTTATTAAACTGCTTGTATTTAGATCTAAAGATGGATATAAACAGCATAGCTTCCGAATCTAGTCATTATAATAAAATAAATTCAAGTGGTAAAAAACAAGTGTTTTTCTTTTACAATTTCATAATGTCCTACCATGAAGTGAATGCCGAAACAATAAATGAAAAACAACGGAGTAACTGCTTCAAATATTCTAGTATTCATTCCAAATTATATTAGAATAATACATTGTAAGCATTAATGAAGATGTTTTTGTTTTAGTGAAAACAGTCACTACAATATCCGGAGTTATTTTACTGGCATCGTATATGATGTTTGACAGTTTCACTTCGACATGGCAAGGAGCCTTGTTTAAAGCGTATTCAGTCACTCCCATTCAAATGATGTGCGGAGTCAACCTCTTCTCCTGTCTCTTTACGGGAGTATCTCTAGCGCAACAAAATGGATTCATGGACTCTTTGCAGTTTATGGTTGATGTGAGTTTATTTCATAGATGTTTACCTGCAAAAAATGTAAAAGTGAGATTTTTATGGTATGTGGAAAGTTAATTGTAATTCTTCCATGAAATATAAGTGCAAAGCGTCATATTATGCAATATTATTTGACATCTCAACATAGATGAACAAGAATATGGAAGTCCCCAGACTTATTGCAGTTAATTTAAATTAACTGCGTTAAGCAGTTAATTTAAATTAACTGGTCAAATTATAAGTTAAAATGAATTTAAAATTATGTTTTCAAGCGTTTTTCGAGTACTTATGTGAATATAATCCAGGATTCGGACCTCACCTACAAATAGAAAGAGCATCTGCTTAATGAACGCTTTCCTCATCTCACTGTGTTACAATTTTGATCAATATATCTAGAAGTTTTGAGTAGTGTGGTTGTCAATCATGGCTAGAATAGGTGAATGTTACATGTGTGTAAAGTGATCACTTAACCATGCCTAAGACGGTCGTAAGCCCTGTAAATGCCCATACTTCCATATTTTTCTTCATGTACTTGAGATGTCAAAAAATAATGTAAAAAATATCTCTTAATTGGAGGTAATTCAGTTTTGTGAACAAGTATTTGGATACACTTAAAATGTTATAATAGCATCGTATTATAGTTTAAATTAGACAGTACATAGTTTGAACAAGCCACTGGAACTTGCTGAAAAATGTTTTTATTATGGTCAGTAAAATTTACTTATTTGTTTCAGAATTGATTTATTATGTGAAGAAATTTGATAATTTTGAGGGCCATATGCTAATGATACATTTATATTTGTTGCTTTCTGTTACAGTACCCGGCATTCATATTTGACTGTGTGCTGTTAAGTATTAGTTCGGCTGCAGGACAACTATTTATATTCTATACTATTTCTACATTTGGACCTATCGTTTTTACCATCATCATGACCTTAAGACAGGTAAATTACATTTTAATTGAGGGACACAAAATAATACAAAAATCAGCAATTTTTGTATTGTATTGTATGAATTTGCCAAAATGTTGCCACAAGAAGAAATTCCACATCTTTATACACTATACCCAAAATCTTCTTTAAAACAAATAGAAAAATTAAAATATATAAATGTTATAAATTATGTGATACAACCAGTAACAAATTGTGTCTTATGAACTCACTCTGACTCATGTCGGGATTTATATTAAAAGTACATAATTTATATGTCATAAAAATATGACATACATATCGCTCACTCCTTTCAACAACATCATACATCAAAAATCGTCAATTTTCAGTTGTGCATGTTTTCGGAATGCCCAGAAAATGTACTATATCCCAGCAAAAGCGGCATATTTTTAACTCAATATGTATTTACCCGCTACAGGGCAGAAAGTGTTGTTTTTGCATTTTGAAGAAAAGGTATTGTTTAATTATTTAAAAAAAATACTAATTATTTTTCAAATGGAGAAAAAACATTCAGGTTTTGCCTAAAAAGATCTGCTGGACAGTAAAAAGTTCAATAAGTGGCTTGATATTTATTTTTAAAACATTGTATTATATTTTTAAACTTTAAAAATGATCTCCTGAAAAATCAAGTTTTTTTTTATATATGACGTTGAAAGGAGTGAGCGATATGTATCGATATATGTATATTTTTAAAACAGATCATTTTTAATATGGTTGATTAATGATCAAAAGATCCGTTTAACTGGATTTTTTATCTTTGCCGGAATGATAAGAGCCTGGTGTATAATGATTATATTCTAGACAATACTTTTTTTAAATATATATTCATTCGCACAGTATGTATTAATGTTATTTTCTTTGTTTCTAGGGTATAGCTATTCTTTTATCGTGTATCACATATCAACACCATATCACAATGCTCGGCACGATGGGTATAGTGGTAGTATTTGCAGCCGTCTTCTTAAGAGTTTACTGTAAGCAGAGATTACGAGCGTTGCGTAAAAGAATGGAAACCACATATAAATCAAGAGCGGTAGTATAAATTCTGTTTTTTTTTTTTATAACAAGAATACTACAATATATTGCAATGTATGTATATGTGTTTAATATTATTTCCGTTAACGTTTAATTATTACATCAGAAGTATTTATTATACCAAATAAAACTTTATTCGATGAACTATAAATGTTGATTGATTTGATAACTTGGTGGTATATTTTATCCTTTTTTTTAAATGAAATTGGATGAATGAACACTTTTCAGGAATATTCATTGCATATTTTTTTTTAAATTTCTTTCTTCAAAACCTTATCAGCACCCAAAGGTGCATAGGGCACTCCATCATATAAACACAGTGTAATCTTGATCGTTAACATATGAAGGAAAGGTGATCAACCCTCCGCTTCAGGTACCAGTCCAGGGTCCAATGCTATTGAAAAAATATTAGAGTGATAAAATCGCTTACATTTATTTGACCCCCCCCCCCCCGGGAATCGAACCTGGGTACCTCCAGTACGGTAGCCGAGCAAGCTGACTATTACACTACGGAGGCGGATGCATTTTAATTTTATTTTAAGTAAATAAATAAATAATAAAAAAATTTAGATAATCCATATTACTCTTTTCTTTTAACCTCTCCATGCATACTGCTCCAAGCGTGGAGCCATAAAATACTAGGTCAGATTGTGTGTGGCCCCACATTTGGGGCGTAGTGATTGTTTCCCAAATATTTCCAAATTATGTAGGGATTTGGACTGGACTACCAATGCTGTTTAATGATGAAACCACACAATCAAATCATTAATCGGTTAGTTATACAGTATCTACTCAATGAATTAGGGCCACCCATTATTTTTTTGAATACTCTGAAATCTTTTGGATTATTAAATTTATTTTACATAAATACTTTAAATTTTCTATTGACATCTAATATCATGTATATTACCTTCAATAATATGTAAAATATACCTGGATTATTTAAGCCTTTACAAAATTTCAAACCCTTTTTTTGAGAAAGGTCCCTAATTAGCACAGGTAGACAGATAGTTGAATGTTCAAAAAATAGTCCTATCTCATTTATTAGTGAAGTTTCTTGAGTTCTAGTTGTTGTTTTGTTCAGAGAGGTTATATAGTTATCGTGTCTTGTGAAAAAAACTTAATTTTTAATTTTAGTTCATAAAGTATAAATTTTTTTTGTAAACACAAGTGTTTTTTTTGAAAAGGACAAAATGGGAAAAAGTAAAGACATTTCTGAGGAAAAAAAGTCTAGTGTTATAGTGCTACTGAAATTAGGAATACTATCTAATAGAGAAATTTCAAAAAAAGAAAACGTTTCTCGTCAAACAGTGGACAGAATTTCAAAATCAATAAAAAATCAGTCACCCGCCACCAGCAATCGGCGAAAGAACTGTCGTAGGATTAGAAAAACAACACCGAGGACTGATCGAAAAATCGTTCAAAGTGCCTTAGAAAACCGCAGTGCATCAGCAAAAACATTAAAAATAAAATTGGAAGAAGAGGGTATAAATATATCGGTATCAACACTGAGGCGACGTCTTTACGAAGTAAATCTGAAATGCAGGCGCCCTGTAAAAGTACCAAAATTGACACCACGAATGAAAGCGGATCGATTAAAATGGGCCAGGCTACATCGAAATTACTCGGTAGATGATTGGAAAAAGGTATTTATTTAAATTGAATTTTCAACATATCATTTTAGTAAATAAACTTATATATTTGAATTAAACTTAAATTTTCATTATTTTTCAGGTCATCTTTAGTGATGAGTGCCGGTTAGAAGCCGTGACAGAGAGCCGTCGATTCGTCAGGAGAACACCAATGGAACGTTACAATGAGGCCTGTGTGGTAAAAGTTATCAAACACCCCCCTGCAACAATGATATGGTCATGTATTATTAACAATTTACCTGTTCCGTTGTTTTTCGTGGAAGGAACAATGAACCAAAATTCCTATAAGCAGGTCCTCGAACGAATTTTATTGCCCTTCTACCATACACTCGACCCAACAGAAGGTCCATACACCTTCATGCAGGATGGGGCACCTTGCCACCGGGCTAAATCAATAATAAATTTTTTGTCTAACAAAAATCTGCCTTTGCTCCCCTGGCCTGGAAATTTTCCGGACCTTAATCCTATAGAAAACGTATGGAGCATGTTAAAAAATAAGGTATACTCATTTTTAAATCCGACAGTAGACTGTCTAAAAAAAATATTCAAAAAATATGGTCAGAAGACGAAGAAATAAAAAAATGATAAAACAGTGCATTTTAAGTATGCCAAAAAGAATTGAGGCAGTTATTTCTGCCAAAGGTGGAAATACTAAATACTAACTATATTTATACGAAAATATATGCATAATTTAAGCGTAATAAAGTGTTCATGTGTAAATAAAATTCAATGTTGTTTTATTCAAGGTTTTCTCTGAGTTATTCCTGTTTGAATTGAGAAAATGCGCGAAATTCTGCGTGGCCCTAATTCATTGAGTAGATACTGTATATATGTTGAGATCTATACATTTTTATCTAAAAAAATATTCTTTTTAATTTATCATTTTATGTGATCCATCTATGGAAGTTTTATATGTATTAAAAAAAAACTAAAGGTTTTGAATCTTATATATTTTTACTTGTATTTTATGTCAATATTTGTACAAAAAATCAGGAATGTATGGCAATGTAAACGTTTTAGCTTAGGTCACGATAATCTATATATTTTTTTAAACAAGAAACATGCATTGTACTTGCATTTACGCTAATATATGTAACATTTTTGTGAACATTTGAAATAAAATTAAATATATGAAACTGTATGTTTCAAAATTATTTGACTAAGTGAATTGTGTTAAGACATCAAGTTTAATGATGCACACTTCAAGCAGCTATAAGTAAATTTAAAGTGGTCTCATTTGTTTGTTATATATCAAGTTATTTATTAGCTTGTGTATTTAAATAATTATTTTATTGGACCTTCTTATTGATTATATTGTTTACTTTTATAAATAATATATACTTTTGTTAAATATATGTCCACATAAATCTTCACTAGTCATAGAACACTGTCCTATTTCATAATATTATTACATACTACTTTGTCAATTTTAGATTTATAAATTTTTTATTTTATTTTAAATATTTACTTTCCCTTAATTTAAAAAATTATCCCATGGCCAGTTAACTAAGTTTATAAGTAAACTACAAGTTAGTAGACTCTTGATTTATCAGGATGGACGGTGAAAAAAACTTGCACAATTTTGTGAATATTTACTTAGCTATTGAAAGGAATAATTATTGTGATACTTTTCAAGATATCTTTAAATATAACTCGGTTCAAAGAAAACAACTTACGTTATAATATGCCTTGTCTAACATCTCTGAAGACCAATCTTTAAAAGAATATGACCTTTATTCATTTGATTTTTTTTCTCCTGTCTTTACATACAAAAAGATCATTCCAGTTGTTTTGAATTATCTGTTTATAATTGATATTATAAACCGAGATCGATCAATGACTTTTTTTCTTATTTTATATTATTATACCATGCTTTGCTATAAAGTTATTAGGAATCTCTTAATATATGTATTATATAATACATGAAAATGTAAAGTACTTACTGTAAAAAAAACATGGTTGTAATATTAATTTACGAATCGAATGCTTTCTGTGTTAGAATATTTGTATTTAAAAAAGTAGATATGTATGTTATGAATGTATTTCGATAAAAAAGCAAAAAAAAATATATTTTAATTGTACACAATTTTTTTCCTTTATTGGTCTCGAATCCAAATATATTATTTAAGTGAATGTCCGTATAATGTATTGGAAATAAATTAATATTGTTTTATACAATTTTGTTTTATTTTAATTAGTGTGGATGCTATGTAAATTAAGTTTTTACCCCTCATTTTCCTTTTTCCCCTATAATAATAATAAATATCAACCCTTTATAATCCAGATATGTATTTTTATAATAAAGAGATAAGATGTGTTATTTTATAATGTAAACATCACATATCACTAAATGCGTATTAGATTCAAATCTTTACGTTTCAGGAAACATTGTACTTTTATTACTGTTTTGTTTTGTTTCACTATTTTAACTGGTTTGTAGTTCTCTTTCTATATTCTCTACAAAATAAAGATGCGCCAAATATGGATTTTCAAAATTGAAGTGAAAATCAACATATGTTATTAATTTCAGCACTACTGAACTAAATATGCATAAGGCTTATTTTATCGCACAATTTAATTATCATTACATAAATATTAGTTGATTATTAATTTTTTATTAATAAACTTTAAGTATATTTTTATTTAAATTTTAAATATTCTTAAACAAAAGAGATAATGATTCTGATCCCATATGCAAACAGCACTGTGTAGTAAAATTAAATGTTGATTATGATAAATTTATATTTTATTTTTTAAGTTTTTATACGCAAATCATAAAGTAACACGAATGTAAATCTTATACTTGACAATTTAACAAAATAATTCGGAAAAATACAAACATATGAATCTCGAATGTACCAAATACCAAAAATTGTCAAATATTTAGCAAATTTCTAAATATAAAATGATCTTTCAGAGAGAGCCAGGTAGAAACTAAACTGTTTGCCTTGGGACATCCCTACTTTTAGTAGCGTGGCTGAGAATGGGATGCATATGATAAACATACACAGAAAGACATACATTGAGCATGGAAAAAACATATTTTATGTTTTATAATTGTGTAAAATTTTTGATAGTTCGGGGTTGCGGTTTACTTCTTGCTCTTTAGCGATAACTGTTGCTGAGAGAAAAACTTCAAATCTTAAATGTAATAAATGTATTACTTTTGTTCCAATTAGTTTGAAAATAAGATCGTGTCGAGGTTCTTTGACAATTGGAAAAATGGAGGTAAAAAAAAAAACAAATTAATTCAGGCACACATATTTTTTTATTTATGAATACATAAATTTGGGAACACATTAACTATATACTATGAATTTCTTCAGGCATTTGGGTGAAAAACAATATGTGACATAAATATAATCTTATTTTCTATTTATAATATTTAATAATTGATTGAAGGGTCAGGATAATCAGGGTCCCTAGGCACAGATATTGTAAATTCAATGTTATCTATTTTAAATTTAACATACATTGTTTACATTATTCAGACTAAATACTGTGTATCACAAGGGAACTATACATATATTTTATATCATAATTAATAAAATATTTTTTAACATCCATCATATACAAAGATAGTAAATTTAATTTGAATTGAGTATGGTTCAAATTCTTTTGATGGTTTTAAATTAATAGTTTGTAAGCATACTGTAAAATCTTGAAATAAGCTCACTGAAATTATTAATAAAGGGTTTTGTAAATTTGTTTCTCAAATTCAATTATGATATTACCCAGAATTAATGTTTATTGCTGCACCTGTTAAAACTGTCACTTTGAATTGTATATCTACATAAGGACCGTCAGTCCATTTGATCTTCACATTCGTTTGAAAATGCCATAACGAGGCGAAAGAATTGTCACAATATTAATTTTTTATGTGTTTTTATCAATAAAATACAACTTGTAGACTCAAAAAATCTGTGTTTGATTTAAAAATTAATACATGAATTAAAGTTTATTGTTTAAAACGTTTTTTAAACTTAACGAGAAGATGCAGAATTTATAACATTTAATTTTGTCAACTCGCTTAATTATTTTTTGACCCAGTATGGTCATTATTTGTGCTATGAAAATATTAATCATAAGCTGCTGATACCGGAATCTGAATTAGGATTTACAAAATAAATTTTCTAGACACACCACTTTAGTTCATCAGGTGATAATAGAAAATTAATGTTCAACTTGTGCTATGTGAAAAAGACAATATGCAAGATACATAGTTTTAAAATTGTCAATAACTAAGTATGATTTTCTTAATTATGATATATAAAACCGTACAATACTTTACTCGGTTCAGAACCCTCACATGCAAATGATAATTATAAAATAGCACAATATATGCACACTGCATTTACTCTTTATCAAAAGTTATGTGTAAACATTCTTTTCTTTTAAATTTCATTCAACTTAGCACAAATATCATATTTGACATTTTATAGATAAGTAATTCATCAAAAATACATGTTTATTAATAGTGATATTTCTTGACATTGCATTGGACGCCAAATTAAGTCTTAACAATTGACTATTTCCTAATTTTCAACTTCAGTTATTATCATTACCAAAATAAACTTATATAGGTATTGTCAATGCATGATACTTCAATGATATTTCTGTATATCATAATATATTATACATAGTGATGCAGTAAATATGATTCAGTTTAATATCAACACGTATTATTACGTTTGATCTACAATATATAGTATAGCCAAGCATTTATACTAAAAATCTAGTGTCTAACGATCTTATTTTCAATTCACAGATGTTATGACTAGCACCATGAAAATAATGTTTTTTAATTTTAATATTTGGTCAAATCACATTTGCAGTAAAATACAAACAAAATAATTCTAAAAATAGTATTTGCATTAACCTGCTAACACATTTTATGAGTAAGTGTATTTTTTTGCCCAAAATAAACTTGTTACAAAATTTACATGGATAATCCATTTCTTGGTAAATCCACAGATATTGAAAGAAGTACAAAAATCATAATTATTTTGCTTTATTCTCCCTTAAAAACAAACTGAAATGGAGAATAATTATAAAGATATTAAATGGCATTATATTTCACAAATAATATGACAATGATAGTTAACTATAACATCACATGTTTTACCATTATAAAAATGTAAAATCATTGATATTCTTTAAATATAAGACATCCTGGATAAGGCGCTTTCTGGGCAATCTAGCCACTATTATTATTATTACATATATATTTTTAAAAAATACCAAAATTTAATACTATTTTCCACAGTCTTGTGTTTGGCACACTATAACAGGACCACAATCCAACTCGGACTTTATTACACAGTCTTTATTGATTATTTCACTTACATATTGCATTACGTAGACCAGATTTTAAATAAGTTTAAAATGTAAATTGTCAATATTATGTTTTTAGGGTAGTATCCACAGCGATTGAGTATGAAACCTTTTGTTTATGTTAAGGGATTGAAACTCTCCAGTAAATCTGTTACGCTTTATGGATTCACTTCATGGTGAAATAATAATCCAAAATTCATGGAAAAAAATATAAACTGTTCATGAAATATACTAAACCTTTGAAAGTATTAGTGATTTCCAATCACAAACCATTTTAATTACCAAATGAAAGCATAAAATGTGTTAACAGGTCTAAAAATACCATCATTATCATTTTAAAGGTTTTATAGACAACAAAACCTCTTTTTTTTACTTAAAACTATGTGCGGGGATATGCAACATTAAAAATTATCGTACAACACTAATCATAGGAAGGTGGGCGGCACATTGTTATAACAAATAGAAAAGCAAAAAACAGTTCCGTTGCTTGTAGAGTCAACATTAAAGCGCACAAAATGTATTCCAGTCGGAGGATGAATGTTTGAAATATTAGGAAGTACGCAACACCTAGTGCGGACGGAATTGTCAAAATGATTGAAAAACACACTGGCACACCTGGAACGAAATAAAATATTATAACACACAAAAAATGAACATAAGTATGTTGATACAGGAAAATGAAATGGATCAAAGGGACACTTGTTTCCATGAGAAAATTGTAGAATGCAAGATTTAAAAAAAAAACCCAAATACAAACACTAGGAAAATTAATCTCTTGGGGCAGATATTCCATCCAAAAATTACCTAATGGCATTCGAAATTACTGTCATCAAGTTAAACTTACAGATTTTTAATGAATTATTTATTTTTATCAAATAGAAGCAAAGTTTAAGTGATCTAAACTCTAAAGTACAAATTTTAACTACCATATGGAATCCCAGTCCTGGTGTAAAATGTAAATCAATGGCGCTTCGGGCCCTTTTCATTATGATTATGAAAAATTTTTTTTAGGAAAGTACCACATTTTCATTATTGGTAACAATATATTCATTTCACTATGAACTATTCAGATTTACTAATTCAACAAAAAAAATTAAATGTCAAAGTAATAAATGATACAAAAATAATTGGTATATTCCAATTATAATCTTATGTACGTGTATAAATTTCCGTTACTCGATATACGATTATAGTTTAGTAAATGTTTAAAAGAAAGCTTACTGCGTTCACTCAAGTTTCCTCTTCTCCCAAGTACTATTCTAAGTGTTTCGGTGAGGCAAAGGGCGACCAGGAGCCCTGCCTCAGTGCCGAGAGTGTTCTCAGGATATGGTAAATTTACGGCTTTGAGAACACCCATTCCTAGCTCACACGCCGCGAACATTCCAAAGTAAAAGGAATTTAAATACAGTAGAATTTCATAAGTGAGACTTGAATTCACCATTTCGATAATTTACATTAAATTTAACTGATACGATATTCGAGACTGTAAACTTTTCTGAATATCAAGTTGCGAAGATTCTCTAAATGCGAGTGAGTTAAAAATAGATTGATTCCGGGAGCTTCACCCCGTGCTCACTTTTTTCCATATTCTATTCTTGATTCGATTTGTTTGGATATTCGCGTTGTTTTGACATTACCGAATGTTACCATACCATTACTATTTTTTTAATTGCCATTCATTCGTTCATTTTTTTTAGTACTTACCTGCTCTATGCTAAAAACAAAATAGTTTATGAAAATTGCGTTTTCGTGACACCCATAGATAAGAAAAGTGACGGTTCTCGGAATGATAAGGAGGGGTGTGGCTGAATTTAAGGAAAATAATGAATAAAGTCAAGTTTACGCAATATACGACTTCAAATAATAGTGACGCACGTATACAGTCATCTTTTAAAAATGATTGTGTGTTTGTAGTGTCAGCGCAATAGTCATTTTGAAGTGTCGAAAGTGTGAGGAATTCTAAGCTGTTTCTGTCAAACTTTATGTTACGATTTTTTGAGTCAACATAAACATGGATCCTCTAGCGCAACAGTTAGCCGAACTTAATCTTCTTAATAAGGAATTACATATCGGTTCTTCGGCGGCTTATGGACAGTCTCCGGGAAAAAAGGTAGCCCCGGCCGTACCTCCTAAACCTAAAAAGTCACAACCTCAAGTACCGCAAAGTTACAGCGTCAAAACAGTTTGCGAGCCTTCTTATTCTACACGACTTCAGGGTGGCGCCGAAAACCCTGGAAACTATCTTTATTCAAATATGCCGACGATGAAAATACCCAATTACCAGAATACAAACTACAAACAACCATACAGACCGCCCACGAATGTCAGAAGCGCGGATACCAGATTGTACAGCAATGTCCTGCCTCCCGGTGGAACCAATCACGTCTACAGCAACGTCGGGCCGTACGGAGACAATCCTACGGAAGAGTTGCCTCCGCCTCCCCCGTCGGAGTTGCAGGGCTCCGGAGGGACATCCGGAGGGTACATAGAGTGCAATCCCGCCATAGAGGAGATGCCTCCGCCGCCCTCCCCGGTGAGCTCCAGTTACAGCGAGCTACGTAGGGCCACCGACACGGGCTACACTCCGGGACCGACCTTCCCCTCGGCCTCCGGGTACCAGCCGGACTACGGCACCTACGGCGGGTCCCAAGCCTCCTCCACGTACGAATCTCTGTACGAGCCGATCAACCCGCGGCCCCCGAGTCAGATGTCCTCGCGCTCCAACTTCTCTCTGTACGCGCCCTACGTGAGCGGCACGCAGGGGGCCGCGGGGCAGGCGCCTCCTAAAGAAGCGGAGGTGGATGCGCTCACCACCCTCCTCGTCCAGTCCATGGGCGGAGACTCGCAGGACTGCGATATCTACGGTATTTGTGTCAAGTGCGGTGAGAAGGTTGTCGGAGAGGCTTCTGGCTGCACGGCCATGAACGAGGTGTATCACATCCGCTGCTTCACGTGTTGCCATTGCGCCATCAACCTCCAAGGTAAACCCTTCTACGCCCTGGACGGCAAGCCCTACTGCGAGGAAGATTACCTGAATACGTTGGAGAAGTGCTCGGTGTGCACTAAGCCCATTCTAGACCGGATCCTGCGGGCGACGGGCAAGCCGTACCACCCTACCTGCTTCACGTGCGTCGTGTGCGGGAAGAGTCTAGACGGAATCCCCTTTACTGTAGATGCGACGAACCAGATACACTGTATCGAAGACTTTCACAAAAAGTTTGCTCCGAGATGTTGCGTTTGCCGGCAGCCCATAATGCCGGAGCCCGGTCAGGACGAGACGGTCCGCGTGGTGGCCCTGGACCGCAGTTTCCACATATCGTGCTACAAGTGCGAGGATTGCGGCCTTCTGCTGTCGTCGGAAGCCGAAGGCCGCGGGTGTTATCCCTTGGACGATCATATTCTCTGCAAGAGCTGTAACGCCAAACGCGTCCAAGCTTTGACCAGCCGTATGACGACTGAGCTATAAAGCATTCCGATAATTGCCATATACTTTAAGCTGCTACATTTCCATATTACGTTATGAATTGATTATTATTATTTTAGTTAGATTTAGTTAAAATGCTTTTCAGGGCTCGTGAAACTGGCTTGCAGCATTTGTAATGTGATTTATGAATAAGTCTTCTGTGTACTCCACGTGTATTGAAATTTTGTAAAAATAAATATATTGATCAATGTATCCGTATCTAACTTGTTTTTGTGATAGATTTTAGGTTGAAATGTAGACTGTCAAAAATATGTTCCTTTGTGATTATTCAGTATTGCAATATATATATTTTTATAACATTATTTTGTTTTATTTCTAAAAAATTTACAGCGTCATATCACTATCACTTATAAAGTTTTCACCAGTTGACATTGTGCCATGAACTTACGTTATTCTAAGTATTATAATCCTCACAAATTAAAGTATGCTGTACTTAAAATTTTAGTTGGGATTGTTCTAATCAAATCTATATTTAATGCATAAAAAAATAGTGTTTTTTTTTAAACAGGTATACAAATTCAAATTTCCCGCAATGAATTGATGGTGGCATGTTGCGCCAAATTGTTGAAACCACAGCTCTGCCACATCAATGCCATTCAACTGAGGTACAAAGAAGTCAGAATTCACGGTTTAATCAAATTTATGTATTTCTCGTTGGTTTTATCAAATTTATGTATTTCTATCAAATCGACTGTATTTCTACAGACTGTCAATTTGACAGTTGACAGTTAATTTGTAGTCAGTACGTTTTGCCATTTCACCATGAATAGACTAAATGACCATTATGTGCATCGTGGGTTCGGTGAATGGGCCGAAAACAATGTTCAGGTTGATTACAAAATTTTGTTCACCGATGAGGCACATTTTTGGTTAAATGGGTATGTCGATAAGCAAAATTCCCGAATAACCCAATTAGGAGTGGATAAAACCCAGAAGCTTTGTCGAGACGTCCTTACATCTATTAAAAGTCACTGTTTGGTGTGCTTTAAGGGCAGTTGTAATTTTTGGCCTATATATTTTTAAAGATGATGCCGGCCAGAATGTTACGGTCAATGGAGAGTTCTACAGAACCGTGATTACTGACTTCTTCATGCCTCGTATGAATGGCATTGATGAATGAATGTGTGAAATTAGAATTTGTATACCTCCAAAAAAACATCCTATATTTCTTCGATGGATGCAATATTTAGCCATATTTTATAATACGTAAGTAAGAAAGATGAAATGAATATCCAGATGCTATGCAGTGTCTGGCTTATACGGCCCTTTTTATTATTATATTATCCAGTATAATTCCGGATATAAGCTACTATGAGACTGGACACCTAATACTTAATTGAGTAAAGAAATCTTAATTTTTATCTTGAAAACAATTATTTTAATAAAAATATTTATATATTTTTTTTTTGAACCCTTATCCGCACCCAATGGTGCATAGGGCACTGCGTCATATAAACACAGTGTTATCTTGATCGTTTACGCATGAAGGAAAGGTGATCAGCCCTCCGCTTCAGGTACCAGTCCAGAGTAATATTGAATAAATATTACAGTGAATAAATCACTTATATTTATTTTACCTTCCTTGGGAATCGAACCCGGGACGTCCAGAACGGTAGCCGAGCGTGCTGACCATTACACTACGGAGGTGGACAAAAATATATTACAAATGTAATACTTAGTATATTACAGGTTAATCTTGGTGAATAGAAACACCAAAAAGTTTTTCGTCATTTGTTTGTAGTGAACGATAGCACTTTTCTTCATTCATAAGAAGACAGAAGATTTTTTCTATAATTGAATATAATTTTTCAGTTGCAGAAAAAAACTGATTATTTTGAGCTAAATAATTATTTGAAAACCGAACAGTTTTAAAATAATAATCTAGGTCAGCAACCTCTGAGCACATTCCAATTTGTTCCTGCAAAAATCTCCACTGATGTGGAGTAAAATTTGGATTTTAACTCCATGTGCAATCACGGAATGATAGCAGAAGGGAATAATATCATTTGACCTCAACATTAAGCAGTTTGTTAAACTGCCAAATTCAGGAGTGGGCTGCCAATTTTTTAACAAAGGTATCGTGGATGGCGTAGGAAGGGGGAGGGGAGAGGTGTATATATTTTTTTAACTACCCAAAATACATAAAAATAAATACTTAATATGCACATGAAATGACAAAATACTTTTAATTTTATGGTAGAAAATTCTTTAATTCAACTAATCAAATATTTAATATTTGTTGTGAATGTACTTATCTACCTCAGATTTCAAGAGTGAAATGTTCTAAGATTGACGCACCAATATAGACAAAAAACTGCAAGATCTCTTTTATCCTTCATAAATATATTTCTCGAGAAATTTCTTAAGGCAACAAAGATTTATGTTTCATAATACATTTAAACCAATCACTGAAATTGCATTTATGCACTGATTTAATCAGAGAATATTGATTTCTCTTAATTTAATAAGGGGCTCGCCAGCCCAAGTCAAATTTAACAAGGGGCTCGCACGAGCCCCCTGCAGCCCACTGCTGGCTAAATTGGCTAGTTATTAAATCAGAAGACCGGTTACTCTGAGTCTTTAGTGCAGATCACAAATAAATGCAATATTCATATTGGTATTTTTTTTTCCTATCAAATGTAAAATAATCTTTTACAAAATGAGTGCCAGTTCCATCGAGTAATTATAGTACAGAGATGACGCGCAATGAAAAACCATACAAAAATGTTTGCATTATAATTGTTTGTGGGCTTATAGGCCAAGGAAGTGAGGACGTATATTGTTTTAGTCATTTCTAAAAATAATCTGTGATACAGACTATAAATATTGTTAGAGACTACAAGGATAAAAAATACAGGGATTTGAGAACAATCAATGTCACATCAAAGTAAAATATATTATTCATCAGTTTTTATTTTTGTTTCTAATATTCAAACATACTCTTAAATAAAAACATTAACATTAAACTCATCCTATTTGTTCTACGCTTCAGGTATCAGACATGGGAAAAAGAGAATTATGGTAGTATTCATTTTAACTCCCCTTATCCTGTGAATTGAACCCGTGGATATCATGTATGGGGCCAGTCACTATTCACTACAATATGAACAAAATAAGAAAAACAGTCATTAGGATAATTAAAATTGATTAATAATCAACTTAATTAATTATACTCTTCAATATGATTTTGTTTTTAAAATATTTGCCTGTTAGAAATATTTTTTTTATAATGTAATATTCAAACTAAGTTTTGAGTTACATTTAATTATTTAAATATTACACTTGTAGTCTGTGATAAAGTTAGGAGTTAACTAGTTAGGGAATTTGCACTTAGTTCAAAACAATTATTTTTATACACTTCAAACATAATTTACTTCTGTGAAATGTTTGTGTAAAATAAAATATTCGAAATGAACTAATAACTATGAATAAAGGGAAAGTTTTAATACTATTTGTACATGTTTATTAATTATTATGTCCATGTGTATATAGCTAAAAAAAAATAATAAATAGGATCCTATCAAATGCATTCTAAAAAATATTATTAGTTTAGTACCTAAGTGGTTTGTTTTTTGAGACTTGCAACTAATTTGACATAGAGTAAGTCGGTATGTTCCGGTCGCCATTTTAGAAAAAACATAACCCCTTTTCCGGTCGTGTTTCAACGATGACGGGGTTTAGTAATAAGGTTTGTCAGTATTTTTTTGAAAAACGTTAAGTATTATTATCATTTTGAACGGTAATTAAACTGTTATTAGTGTTATTTCAATCGCCGTTGAAACTATGAGTTGTCTAAAGACGTTTTCGGTATTTTGAGTGTAATTGTCAAAAATATGCCGATGGTACGGCACACGTGTTCCTTAGCGGGATTACTCGTGTCTGTTTTGACAAATATTTCTTTTTTCAAATGTTCAGCTTTCGGACTATCTGGCGACTGTTTAACGTGTGCTTGCTTTTATACGAACTTTTATTTATTTATTATAGGCGTTACTTATCGATGGACGGGGCCACTTGCTTGGTCGCCTGTCTGCGATCATCGCCAAGGCTTTGCTCGAGGGGAACAGGATCGTTGTTGTAAGATGTGAACAACTCAACATCTCTGGGAACCTTTTCAGGTGAGGTTATTTAATTTATTAAAAAAAAGAATATGAATAAGATTCGAAACATCCCCATGAGGATGGATATATAAATAAAACATAACATTTAAAATGACATTTACACATTGTTGAGAATTAAACAATAATTTTTGTAGGATGCTAGATTTATTTATTTTATTTATTTATTGTTTCATAATAACAAAAAGGTTGCTAATAGAAATGTGCTTTAACGTATAAACTACTTTTAGTTGCTCTTTTTTATGTATGTAAAATCCGCTCAGTTATCAAATATTTGTCACAGAGAATATTTTTTTGCATATAATTGTATGAAGTGAAGACTTATTTTGTAAGTATTGTTTTATGATGATTTATTTGGGTAATTTGCGACTGAAATCAGTGCTGAAATCTTCTTTGATATCTGAAAGAAATCTTCCATGGACAGCGATGTTTGTGAGTAAGGATTATTAGTAACTGTGATTTTAATTCTAAGGAACAAGCTGAAGTTCATGGCTTTCCTGCGCAAAAGGTGTAACGTCAACCCGGCTCGTGGACCTTTCCACTACAGAGCCCCTTCCAAGATCCTGTGGAAGACTATCAGAGGTATGGAAAATCTTATGGTCTTTCAAATTTCATTATGATGTATTCAAAATAAATGTGCAGCTATTTGATTCTTAACACACTTCGGACGGGAAAGGTATTTCTGTTGGGTAATATATCCAATATAAAACGAGGTTTATTTGGTTGAATTCTACATTATCAAACACAGAGAGTGTTTGATAATGTCCTAATAAGACAAAACGCGTCACATATTAACATATACATAAATAAATGTAGAATTCAACCTAATAAACCTTGTTTAATTTTGGATACATTACCCAACAATTCAATATGGAATTCTACCAACGGTCTGCAGTTACAATAAATTAGGTATTTCTACTCGTTTGGTCGATTGATGCTTAACCGTTACTGCTGAGCCTTATTTCACATATTACGCCAAAATTGTGGAAGAATTTTAGAGGAAAAATAATCTTTCAATTAAGTGTGCACAAAATTGTGTAAATTTTCATAAAATATAGACGGATTTTCATAATTCTTTCGGTTGTGTGTAGGGAACATATTGACGTGCCCTACGTAAAGTGCTCTAACTACATTTTGTCAATTTTGAGATAATTGGTGTACATTATCAACAGACCATTATCTACAAATATAAATAAAGGAAAAAAATATTATAAAATCAATTACGCCTAGTTTTTAGGCGTAAAAGACGCCATCTACATCGAATTTTCGAATTGAACTGAGCTCCTCAAACGCTAACTACTTGATTTTGACAAAGCATAAAGTTTTAAAATGATTCAATACATTATTAATGTGTTTTTGAATTTATAATACTAGTTTAGAATTTCAGATGAAACCGTTAATTAATAAAAAAAAATATGTTGAAAAAATCTTTTAAGCTCTCTCCTGTAAAGTAACAGATTTGTAGACAGAGTACTTTACGTAGGGGCCGTCGTTATCAAACTACTCAAATAAAAGATGGAAAATGGAAAAATTTAGGTTGGAAGGAAGTTGCACGAAAGTATCGGTATCAAGACCGTCCAAAGAAATAGCATCATCTTCGGAAGCTTTACTTTCACTACAAATACACATTCTTCGATTTGTAAACATTCTGATTTCATCCTCACTGTCACTAAAAGAAACATTTTCCAAGTTCCACAGCAGAACAAATTCCGCAAGTGTTTTCATCATCGCTACTTGATGAATTCGACATCGTATGAGGGATTACACAATTTTTACTGATAAAAAAAAAAATTACTTTTATTTTCACCGCGATATATTTTTTAAATGTTTATTTACAATCATTATTGACAAATTGAAAATGATTTGCGAACGCGCACCGCGACACGTCTACACAGGTCGATATCTAATATCAAACTGAGCAATGGTCTATATACCGACGGTATGCAGTTTTCGCGCAGTAATAAAGTGTTGACATATCGACGGCCCGCAGTAAAACGGTTAAGGAAGGGAAGGGTATTTTTACCTTCTGCGCTGGTGTCATTTTAAAGTCCGAAAAGAAGGAATTACATATTTAGTGTTTTCATATGAATATTATGTAGTCTCTTGGTTAAGTTCTCAACTATATGTACAAGGTAAATCCCGTCGCCAGCGGTCTGCAGGCGTAAAAAACACCCGTCCGAAATGTGTTAATATTCATTTGGACGCGAAGTTAATATTGTAATGTTGAACATGGAACTAACTCTATTACATGCACTTAAATTTACTTGGTTTTGAAGCTAAACATGGGAATATCTCGAATGTTTTACAACTACGTAAATAACGGTTAATATTTATTTTATCAATCTAGGTTAGTTCCACATACAATATCAAAACTGTTAGTAAAGCAATTTTCCTAGATTATGGAAAATAAAAACATTTATCTACATTATAGAACTATTTATGACAACATACCACGGTGGATCAATTTAACTGTAAAACTCACAAATTTAACTCAGTTTTGGTCACATTTTAATTACTCTCATATCACATCAGTTATCAATGATTATTTTACTTTTTACCTACATTATTTGAGTGAAATGAAAACAAAAATGTATGAGATAACTGATGAAAAAATATGAATTTCAAATATCATTTTATTTCAATGTAATAAAATGTTTTATTTGCGTTTGGGTCTTAATCTATTTTTCAAGGGTAGTTTTTTTTCTATAGGTTTATCCAATCTCAGTTTACTTACTCAATTAGAAACCTTGACATATTTACACCATAATTTATGTCGTCGGGCGGTTTTTTCATCAACCCCGACCCTAAATGCTTAGACAGTCTGCCGCCCAATCCTCGGTATACTTATCACAAGTAACTGCAAACCCAATTCCGATCTGTACAGTGTTTTTTGGCATCTCTCAAGCTCTACCAAAAGTAAGCAAATGGACCGCTTATAAGCACCTCCCGCTCTCTACCAACAGTGTGTAAAATACACTTTTAAGTGTGCAAACAGTGTGTTAACATATCTATCTGAAAACCCTTATCCGCACCCAATAGTGTATAGGGCACCGCATCATATAAACGCAGTGTTATATTGATCGTTAACACACAAAGGAAGGGCGATCAGCTGGGCGGACTGGTCCCTGAAGCGCAGGAGCGATCACCTTGCCTTCATGTAAGTAACGATCAAGATAACACTGCGTCAATACGATGCAGCGCCATATGCACCATTGGGTGCAGATAAAGGTTAGAATGAAGAAAAATCACATATTTTTAAGGACACACTGTTGAGTCCTATTTCTATAAAAAAAATATTTAAACCTTTATCCGCACCCCAATGGTGCATAGGGCACTGCGTAATACAAACGCAGTGTTATCTTGATCGTTAACCATGAAGGAAAGGTGATCAGCCCTCCGCTTCAGGTACTAGTCCAGGGTAATATTGAATAAATATTAGAGTAAAAAATGGTTCGTGTTTATTTGACCCCCCCCTGGGAATCGAACCCGGGACCACCAGTACGGTGGCCTAATGTGCTGACCATTACACTACGAAGGCAAAAAATAAAATATAATGGAGAAATTTAAATTTATCAGCCAGTGATAATTGAAGATGGAATAAAAAAATATTTACTAAAGAATTGATTGACTGGGTGTTCCAGGCATGCTGCCACACAAGACGGAGCGCGGGAAGGCCGCCCTGAGGCGCCTGAAGACGTACGAGGGGTGCCCTCCCCCGTACGACAGCAGGCGTCGCCTTGTGGTGCCCGGCGCCATGCGCGTCTTGTGCCTCAAGCCCGGCAGGAAGGTAAACACCACCATTCCCCAATCTTGTTTCACAGATGCTCCACCTGCTTTAATTTTTACCTATGCCATTCAAAAAAAGAAGTAGATACCGCTGTTTAGGTCAAATGAATTCTTTCATTAACCACTTAATGCTAAGGTTTTTTTTTATAAAAAGTTTTTGAAAAAAAATTAGGTTTTTGAATGTTTTAGCCAAATTTTATATTTTTTTCTTCATCTCTTAAAATTTTTTTTTGTATAATTTATTTACTTGATTAAAGCGGTAAGTTTTGTCAAATTGGATAGAAACAACGTTAAAAGAGAATAATTTTAGTGTAGTTCCTATCAATATTCATTATACTTGTATTACTTATCAACTTTTCACTTTGGTTTTAATGTTGCAAGTAATATCTCTTTTTATTTTGAATTTATGCAATGATGTATCATTTGGGTAATTTGCGACTGATTATCAGTGCTGACAACTTTAATAATGACTGAGCGTGTAACTCGTCTTATGTTTATTTATTATTAAGTTGGTACTTTTGCTCATTTGGTGTGGATAATTCCAGTACTGTCACGTGGGAAGGCTGTCACATGAGGTTGGCTGGAAGTACCGTGACGTTCTCAGAACTCTGGAAGGCAAGAGACGTGTCAAGACTACTAAGGCTGTTCTCCTCCACAAGAAATTGAAGGTAACTTTTAAATGATCACCAATAGATGTGTTTAGTGAAATTTTAGTGATTCAAGCACAATGCTTCAAATTGGATCATATATATAGAAATTCCAAGAATTTGAGTAGTGTGGTTGTCAATCATGGGTAGAGTTGCTGAATGTTACATGTGTGTAACCATTTTATCGTTTAAACCAGCCTGTGACGGTGGTAAGCCCCGTAAATGCCCAGACTTCCATATACTTCTTCATCTATGTTGAGATGTAAAAAAAAAAGAATTATTATTTTATTATTTTTTAAACCTTCATGGAATAAAATAACTATGTAATTTTTTCCACATGAATTTTATTTGACCAGCAACTGGATTTCTTCGTGACCGACATCATCAGACTGGTGCCAGTTACGACGTAACCTGGTTGCTGGTCAAATAAAATTCATGTGGCAAAAATTACGTTGTTATTTTATTTTATAAAATGCAGTTCCACCAAGAAATGTCAGTACAAAACTTAAAATCTAAATACATACCTTCATCCAATGATTAATTACATTTTACCTACATTATTTGATGTGACGTGATATAAAATACTCACTCGAATGAGGATGAAATTAGTTATCAGTGTTTGGATTATTGATGTGTTGGAACATGGAAGTAATGTGGTGATGTTATGTTTCCAGAAAATAACTCGGGAAGCCGGAGTGAAGGTGGCCAAGGCGGCCGCCCCGTACACCTCCGTCATCCAGTCTTACGGATACAACTAAACTAGTATAAACACAATTATATAAAAAATGCAAAATAAACTGGGACTGGACTCCCTGTCCTTCTAATTTCTTGTTTTATTTTTTATCCCGCTGTTAACCTGCTGGTAAGATGTCTGGCTAACTGCACAAAAGTTGCAATCTGCATTTTTTTTTTGAATTACCTAACGTCCAAGTGACTCTGAAATCTAGCTACGGCTTATGCAACACCGTTTATCATGTCCCTACTCAGGCTTCAACTTTAGAAGTTTCATAGCCTATGCCTACTTGTGAGTGGATTTACTCTTTATGTTTAAAGTTACTACAATTTCATGTAATTCATGAGTGAAAGTTAGCAGTGAAGTTACTTAGGTGTATGATTTTAGTTCTTGATTTTACTCAGGTAGTGAATTTACTTGTTTATTCTTATATCTATATACTTACTTACATTGCGCCTAGGAAGGCAACATGCTTAACTTAATATTACACTTAACTAACTTATGATTAAGTAGCGTCTGTGTGCGGGCGGCTGAAGTAGGCGGGCTCGTCGGGGGGGGCGGCAGGTCCAAGTGTGTTGGTGATATGATAATGTAGTGGAAGTCTGTATTTGTACCTAAAGGGCATTAACGAAGCATCCGTTCCGTACGAACCGAGGTCGCGAACTAGAGGATTTCTTTGGTGTTTATTTGTGTTTGCTTTTTGCGCGTTAAGTGAAAGTTTCAAAAAGCATTGTTTAATTGTGTCGATTTTCCGCCGATCGTGTATTTTTTGCTGCAATCTGCACATCTTGTAAACTTATTTTATAAATTTTTAATTAATGTTTTACTTAGTAAATACCACTATTTCTTAAAATCTACTGTGACACGTGTTTCGATGCATTCCGCATCATTTTCAAACACCGTATGAAAATGATGCGGAATGCATCGAAACACGTGTCACAGTGGATTTTAAGAAATAGTGGTATTTACTAAGTAAAACATTAATTAAAAATGGATAGATTTTACCACAAAGTGACTGCCGAATCCATAAATGAAATTATTTTATACACTTTGTTATAAACAAGATAATCTCTGGTTAGACACTGTGTTAGAAGTATTTTATTATGGGGCTCAGGTATCGGTAATAATAACTCGTAATTAGGATGCAATCAGTTTATTCAATCGGTCGCTATGACGGTACAAGGACAAGTGTGTGCAGACTCCTTTGTCTAGCTTTCATAAGGGTTGAGTATAATAATAATATAAACATTTCCCGCATACACCCTTGCCCTGCCTTTAGCAGGCGCTTGGGGTCATAAGTTCAAGTGGTTAGAAATATTGCAACGTAACAATTTAGTTGGGTTACCGGACACACCAGCTACTTTGTCCTTAACACGTCGGGTGGTTTTTTCATTGTACCCGACCCTAATTATGCTCGAGATAGTCTGCAGCCCGAACCTCAGTGTACTAATCAAGGTAACTGCAAACCCAATTCCAATCTGAACAAATTTTTTTGGTGTCTCATGTGCTCT